>NC_064645.1:91147512-91451965 GCF_023864345.2 Schistocerca serialis cubense
TGGGAAAGGCAGAATGCAAGTGATGTGACAAAACAGTAAATGTCTCGACCTGAAATTACGATATCACCTGTCGGGCTTGAACTGTGACATATTGGTGTTGTGGCGGGTGACGTCACACGTGTGCGGAGCGTTGGTTTGTTTTCGTTAGGGACGTTTGTATTGTCACCTTCTGCTGTGTTTGTAGTCTATATTGGATATATACACAGTGGTGCAAATTTTGATGGAATGAGCATGTTACTGGATCAACCAGTTTAGTTACTTAAGAGAAAGATGAGTTTACGGTGTTCTCCGCTTACGCTCCTAGTCAACTAGAGTTTAAACGTTACCTTTGGTTGTCTTGGTAACGTGAGTACACAGTGATTACAACTTACGTGAACTTCGGCACATATTTTTTTCAAAGGTGAGCCAACTTGTAATGTAATGAAATTAATAACTTAGCGAATACTAATAGTAATATTACTGAAATAATTAACGCTGATAGATCGACATTAAAGAAAAACGAATGTCTTCAGAGGGTTATGGTAAATGAAGACTGGTTATTCTAACGTGAAGTGTGAAGAACGTGATGTTAGTAATTGAAAACAGTGTACAAAGATGTAGCAGAATTAGTTGAGTTTGGTTGCCTACAGAATGAAGGCGCCAGATCCAGTTTAGCACGTAACAACTCACACAAAAAGTATTTACGAGTAATTTCAGGGATTTTGCAATTTTCTGTTGAGCTGTATTGGTGAATATATGTTACTGCATTTTATGCATCTCGCAATTTAAACCTTTCTGTATCGGTATTGGAGTATTCGTTGTTGTTACCATATTTCGTTAACTTTCGCGATATTTGCTACCTGTACTGGTATTACTTTTTGTTTTCTGTATTGGTGTCTGGCTTTTAAGTTAGTTTATATTTATAGAGTGATATCTTCGATACCAGTTGAATTTATCTAATTTGATGCTTTGCTATTGCATTTTCGATGCAGACCTCTGCATGCTATTCTTCATCGTACTCTTCCGGTTGTTTTGTTTTGTATACGCCAGTATTTTTGGGGGTCTGTGGCTTTCACTTGAGAATATAACTCCCCAGATTCCCCTTCAGGCCCAATATTTCTTATTTCGAATTTTTAAGTTTCTGAATTGATTTTTATATTTTGGTTTTATAGGAACTGTCGAATATGACGTCCTAATCGCGATTTTTCAATCAAAGTTGTGTTTCATCTTGTGGCTAGTGATGATGTTATTTATCAAAGTGGACGGGTGTTATCGAAGGCTCATGTCTTCCCCAATAATTCACCATACTTGAGACACAGTGCCGTACCCCCAGCCGCGAGAGTTCGCCCCTGTTTGGTCTTAGGAGGGGAGGGGCGCACACAGTGCCGGCTGTCACCTGCACATGAAATCACGCAGTCCACAGCAGTTATTCAGTTTAATAAAGACGTAATGCGTTTTTACGTCGCAGGCTGACAGTTATTGGACGGGTGAAGGAAATGCATCAGTTAAACGCTCGAGCGATGTGATGTGATGCTGTAACGACATAACAACACAAGTTTTCGCCACAAATGTAAGCATTCCCGTAATACAGTAGTAGGCATGCATAAGTTCTCTACATTCTGTAATTTCCTGCAGGCGATATTATCGAGTGCGCTACTGCCAAGGCACCCATGTTGATTAGTTTGATTCTGTTTAGAGCGAAGATAACAGAATATCTTGTAATAGTGAATCCTGTGGTAGGTGTTCTATAGATGAGCAGGATGAAGCCAGAGCATTGTCGACTTGGACTACTCTTACATGGGCTGAGTTACTTACGAGAGTGTATACTGTGGAAAGTCATTTAGACTTCTTATGGGAATTTTGTGGATTGTCACCGGGAGACGTGTGTGGAACTCTTTTAAAAACGACCAACGTTTATTTCCCGTTTTAATTATAGGACTATTCTACGAAATGTACGAAACTAGTACGATCAGGAAAAACACGTAGTTCGTTAGATGCCAACTGACGATACATCAGGGTATTATTTTGGTCCCGTCCTGGGTTAAAGAACACACGCTACTAGTCACTGTTATAGGAAGTTATTTAAGTACAATTACTGTTGGCGATTACTTTGATTTTTGCAGTGTTATGTGTTATTTGATTGTTGTGAATTTTACAAAATGCAGTAACTTTGTTTTCTCAGTTTGGCTTAGGAGGCCAAAAGTTTCCTTGTGAGACGCTTACGGTTTCTCTGAGAGATAGCTACAGAGTATCCGACAATCGCAGAGGAGTAGTGCTCCAAGCTGCAACTGATTTGGAAATTATTGTATAGTGCGAAACACTTTCACACTCGACACAGTTAAGTCCCATAGTGCTCAGAGCCATTTGAACCATTTTTTCCGACATCAAGACGTCTCAACATTCCACTTACTGTGATGGAAACAGGAACCATTTGCAGGAAAAGTAGTTATATATGACCTAGTTAACGAATAATAACTTACTACGCGAACATAGTGTTGTTAAGTAAAAGTGCAACAGTATTAGCTACATGGGACCTTTTCAGATTCTAGTAAAATAATACAAATAAGTGTAGCCATTCTGATACTAAGACCGTATTTGAGCTCATAAATCCAACAAAGAAAGGTTCTTAAGCAGCACTGGAGCGTTCTCATATAACGAGTTCTGACAGCTGCCATCTAACAACTTTGTGTCGAATTCACCTGGAACACCGCAAAAAGGGTAAAGTATCGTTATATGAATAACTACACCAGCAACACAGATGTTCAAAACCTTTCACTAATTAGTAATTAAATTCAGGAGATTTATCGATTTGCCTTGTGTTAATCCCCACTTATGAGTGAACCATAACTTTGGTTTTATTTCATATACTTCACTGCACATTCAAATGGCCGTAGTAACACTCTCATAGAATTTAAACTTTCGCTTAAGTTTCCTTCAGATTTCATTTTTATTTCGTTTCATTATCCTTCAGTTAATGTAAATCAACTGTTCACAAATTTAACTAACTTTTACATCTTCGGAATATGAGATACCTATTTTCGTCCATCCATTTAACAAATGGGTCGTCCAGTACCTTTAAATTGTATGGCATCGTGTGCTGTGTTATATTAACGTCACCAGTTTCCACTTTTGATGTAACAGATCAGAGTGCTCCCAATAGGTTCGTCTACTCCCATGTAATGTTAGCAAACAGAGGAGATCGGTGAAGTTTTATTCCTAGCGGACCTGAATAAGCTAGATTGCATCAGCTTATTTGTCGTGGTGGCAATATATTTAGAAAATGCGTTAAAATGGTACATACCAGCAATCAACTGAACGAAATCACAAGAATAAACAAATTCAGGAGGTGTGTACCTAACTTTATCGTAACTATTAGGAAGAGAGTTATTGAAATGTACAAGTCACAGTGCTGTTCAAGGTAGAATAAAAGTGTGTGGAGTTGGAGACGATGTATGCTTGTATTCAGCAGTAGACGGTTATGCTATCACATTATTCTGGAAAAAAAGATATTCCGGCCTGGCAGGCCTTAAGCACAATGTAACCAAGAACATTCTGAAAGTTATTTAGAAAACTGTGACGAATACAATTCACATTACTATTCCATTATCGTACTGCATAACACCGAGACATCTTAAAAAGAAAAATTATTTGTTTGGCCTTATTTTGTTTCCATATCTGTAAACCATCAAGTGCAGTACCGAACTACCTATTAAGTTTATTTTATGTCACCTTATCCTAGTCTTTTGTTCTGTAGGCCGTGATCATAGAGACTAGAAAATACTCCTTGTTTTATTACTGAATTTACATGTGTGTACCAAACTTTTTCGCCTAAAGGTACTAGGCATTTCAGAAGTCTATAATATACAATATATTTCTAATCATTTATTATCTACTCATAATGTAAGCTGCAACTGACTAAAAATGGTCCAAATATTAACAATGTTATCATGAAATCATTACTGGGTTTAAGTCACACATCCTGATTTCCTTGTATTTACCATGCAACAAACATTCTCTGTATCACTTTTGCTTCTTTTGTGACTGCGTTATTATTTCACACGAGTCCTTAAAAACATGTAAAGAAAGTAACTTATCATTGTTATCTAACGAGGTACGTTAAAATTCCCCAAATATTATTAAACTATTTCATTATTTTTGAGACAGCATTACTGTGTCATTTTCTTCGGGTTGAAGGTAACTGCACAGCCATGAATATTGCAAAATACTTTAGACTGTGACAAAATCCTAGCGTCAAGGTGATCCAGACTTACGTGCTGCGCATCTGGCTCATGTTGTACCCCTATAAATCTGCCAAACGACTCTTCTTCAGTTTTGGTGTAATAAATAAAAAATGAAATAAAGACGTGCCTTCTGCAACAGCATTTTCCTGAGCAACATTAGCCCCGAAAGTAGATTTCAACGACATAAAAATCATAGTGCATAAGGGCCAAAGTATAAATATCAGCGGTGATGAACTCTCTCTGAATTTTCAGTCGAACATAAGGCATCATTAATTTCATTGTTTACTCTTTTGAGGTTATATCCACGTGCTAATCAATTGTTGTTTGCCAATGCAGTTCAGTGAATTGCAACATCAGTTTGATTACACTAAGCGTGCTTTGATTTATGTGTCCCACGCAAAGACACTCGCTTCTGTTATAAGCAGCATCTGAGTTTGTTTACATACCTACTAATTCATAAACAGATACACAGATAAGCCAGAATAATATGGCCGCCGATCTACTGTCGATATAAATCCGTTCAGGCGATAGTAGCGACACATGGCGAGGAATGACTGCTAGTCAGACAAACGCACAGTGCATGTTGTATATCACAAGGGCAAGAGCGTGATGGAATGGAGTGTGTTGAGTGGTTCGATGAACACAGTCCCGATTTCCAGTTGATGTGTTGGCTCTCCTATCTCGACACATCTAAACCCGATCGAAGACATCTGGGCATGTGGCGTCAGAGCCCATGGCACCCCTCCCTGGAATTTACGGATTTAGGTGATTTGTGTGTGCAGATGTGATGCCAGCTCCGTCTAAGGGGTTCAAATGTTGATTACCTTTTAGTTCCTCTGTGTGAAGTGCCATATTACTTGTGGCGCACTGTGTTGAATGGTAGATGTCGGGATTATGGAGACTACTTTGTTGTCCTTAGGAGCAGTGATTTTGTAGTCACTCTAGTCTTTTGAGTGTTATCATTAATGTCATTGATTTTCCTACTCTTTTTAGAATTATACTTAGTGTCAATGATCTTTCTGTTAAACGTAGATGGCAAATGTTAATGTTGCACAAAACAGTTTCTTCCATTTTCATCGACGAAGAGGTAATGACTGATGCAGCTCGCATCGGGGACAGACTCGAACGAGTTTTATTCCGAAGGACCTTCCACTTGTTTCCATTAGTCTACTAAGAGGTACCACCGAAATGTAGATCTTGTTGGTCGGAAGAGAATATGAACCACAGTCAACCCCAATGCGAGCCGTCTACATTACCACAACGCTGCCTCTTGCAAATAAAACAAATAACGAGACTTGTTATATCATTATTCCAAAGGTTTATTCGATTGGTAACTGTGGTTTCAGGTGGTATTGGCCGCGGTATCGCGGCCGCACATTTTAGCAGCCAGACGGTCTTCTCCAGACGTCGCGTTGGTGGCCACGCGTCAACACATTCAGCGTCTGGCATGGCGGCTCTCAAGAGCTGCGCGGTGTGATGTACAGACCTCCAAGGTGGGCGCGGAGAACACCGAAGTGATCTGCGACAAATATAAATTTCAAAATTATAAACGTCGCCCTATTATGGTGAGTTGATATAACATCTGTAAAGGAAAGTGCTAAATTATTGTAGGACCACATGCTAATAAATGGTCAGTTTCTGTATCCATAGAAGGGATGTCTCTATCGCGCCAACTCATGAACCCTAGAATACTAATTATCGCAAATATGAAAATTACCGACAGTGAATTTTTGCCTATTTACTCCTCCCAGAGTGTTATCTATTGTGGTGAATTGACCTACTAAATTATTGCATCAGATGGTAGATAGTTGTTACAAGGATCAGAATATTTGTGAGTTAGTCAACATCTCACCCAGACGCATGTATTATCCTCACCTGAACTATATTCATCATGGAACAGAGAGAATTGTGACTGTTGCTAAATCCATCCTTACCAAAATAGTAGAGTTTCTTAAAACAAGTTGTGTAAATGTTCAGTTAAAATTCGGAGAGCTTCAAGGATAAATACGGGACAGAAAAGTAAACGATCATGCAGCAAAAGAAATGGGATTAAAATACCAAATATAATCGTGGGAGGCTGAAGGTGAAACTTCGCTGAGAACTTGATAATTGTTATGGGCGGGAGAGGACATATGAGAACGTTTTCTGAAACGCTCTCCCTCATCTGAAAGTGTAGGCAACGGTATTGTATGTACCATTGATTCTTGAGTTTAAGTATATCCTACCAATACTAGAGCTGAAAGATACGTATGCCGCGAAAGGATTTTGTATCTGATCAGAGTTTACAATTGGTATAAAAGAACAGCAGACTATAGGTACCGAGAAAGTTTATGGGTCGACCATAGAATTTTGTAGCCATGGTGATATATCTAAACTGACACCATTTCAGTTATATTAAAAATCGTAAAACTATACTCGAATAATATCTTGAAGATTCCCCTTCTGAAGGGAGCTACCATGTGATCATGAAATGAGAAATACTCTTAGAAACCAAAATCTGTTGTCCTTTACACAGACCGAAGTACCACTTACCTTAACAGCTCCGCCTTAATCCTCCTCCTGCAGCCGTCTCTGCAGCAACTCCACGAAAAAGGCGTCCAGTGTTAACTGACGTTCCTGTTGGAAAAGAACTTATTACTTTCATGTTATCTAACACGTGAAGTGATTCAAAATTTGTGCTAGTTCCTGTCATATACAAGTATAACGAATTGTAACATTTACCACAAATTCGCACGGTTCAGGTATCGAAATTAAGAATATAGTAATTCAATTTAGTATCCAACTAACACAATTCGTTTCACATCTCAGATACTATTAATACTAACAAGTAACTAATATCCCATTATCTTTAACATTTTCTGTGTACGACTGGTTAATGATGTGCTTCTGAGGTTATGCCGTGTTGTTGTTCCTGCTTTATGGTCAACATTTCAACAAGTGACCGAGCCATTTTCTTCAGATCGTGAGACGTTTCCTGACTGATATGAGTCAAGCAGAGAGTACATTACCGCAAAGTTCGCAGCACATGAAGTTGATGGCTGGGACGTCCGTTGAAGTATTGTGCACAAAATAAACACAACAATTCGGCCTAACACCCGGAAGCAGACCAGTAACTAGTACCATCTTCGAGAGTAAGTTATCATGTAATGAGAAAACGAAAAATTCACTTTGAAACCAAATGCTACTATTCCTGATACTGTTCGCATTTATACTAACCGGAGCAGGACGGACTTCTTTCTCTTCCTTCAGCCGCTTCTGCAGAATCTCCTCAAAAAACGAGTCCAGGGTGAACTGACGCTCCTGTAAGGAAAAGAACTTATTAGTTTGATTAGTCGTAGAGCTTGCTTGGTAATTCAGAGATAGCGCTAGTTCTTTACATGTACATGTGTTACAAATTTTGCAATGTCGTCTTCTACCAGTCGATCGCGTTGGCAGCATATTTAGTGCGCCTCTGCCCCAGATTATTTTTCACCATAATTCTTTACAACTGGATAGGGATGTTACCTTTCTCAAGCCTCTCACATAGTTATTTGCTCAGTGTTAACAAATACCACACCCAATTTACCGGAATGATAAATGGTTAGAATCAACTGTCCATGTCTGAGGTCAGTGTTAAGCTTAATGGGCTTCAATACAATTGTCAGAATAGTTTAAACAGCATTCAGGTTCGATTATCAACATTAGCTTACCTAATGCGACAAGTCCGGATATATTGTGGTAATAACACGGAGGAGAGGATCTAGGGCCAGTGGGATCCAGGGGAAAGGGCCAGTATAATGCAGCAAAGGAGTCCTGTAGGGAACATAGCGAGAGACACAGTGTGAGGCTACCATGCGGGTCAGAGAATATACGACTCTGACATGCTAAAGGCTTTTTCTAAGGGCTTCATACTCATGTTAAACGACCACTATATCTGTGGCGCATGTAGTATTAGAATTCCTATAGTCCATATTTTAAGGCGCTTTATCTTTTAATGCGAAGGCAGAAGTAAGTATGGAAGAGGTCTCAAGCTCTTTGTTTTACTTGAAGTCAAGACCACTATGGCAAATTATAAAAATTTTATGTAGGTCTGGAGATAAGCTCAAGTTTTAGAATGACGACTATTGTGAACTGTTGAGTGACTAGCACATCCCACTTCGCTCCAGTGATCAACAAATCCATCCATCCATCAGTGACATTCATTGCCGCCGGTACTTTGTATCTGATCACGATCCAGAAGAGCAGTATGCTAACCACATGATCCTCCATACAGTGACGTCTATCGTCTGACGATGACGAGGCGGTCGATCGGTACCTTTGGAACTTCAGAGGAATGATTGGACGGAGTTAGGTAGTTAGGTGGTATTTTATATAATCGTCACAATCATCACTCGTGCAGAGATGCCTATCTAAGACGTGTTATTTACAATGACGTGTCACATGGGATGTATACAGCAAAAAAACATTCATTTACAGTAAATCGTGACAGTCTGTAATATCAACTGACCACGTTACGTACAATCAGTTAGCTCTCAGACTTTACTGCTTTGCGTGCTATGTCACTGCAATATAACGTGGCTCACCTTTACGGTACCCCGAACAGCGACCAAGTTGTTCTCCAGTCGCAGACCCTCGTCTTTCTCCCCTCCCAAACACCGGGAGAAAAACTTCTTCATGCGGCGGAACATTGCTGTAACGATAACAAACAGCACATTAGACATGACCAGACCGTGTCTACGAGTAAGTTTTGCAGCAATGTCTCACAACTCGATCGCAAGGAAAACCTGTGGCCGTGACGACATGTCTGTAACCTTTGCTTTAGTAAAAAAGCAGCTGCTTGTATCAAAAACGACATGTACAGTCTATATAATTGATTGAGCTTATACATTAGTTACTAGTCAAGAATTAGTTACTTTAATTTTGTGTCAGTAATTCGTAGAGCATGAATCAAAACAATATCAGTTATTCGAAGTTTAGCAATCGCGTGTTCATTAGGTGGTACTTTTACTCTGAAGAGAATAAATTTGTTTTAATAGCAACTGGCTGAAGGCTTATCTATTAGACTAAATTTAATTAGCAAGTCATTACAATACTACAATAGTTTCGGATATACAGCTGCTTCGCCGGCCGGTGTGGCCGTGCGGTTCTAGGCGCTTCAGTCTGTAACCGCGTGACCGCTACGATCGCAGGTTCGAATCCTGCCTCGGACATGGATGTGTGTGATGTCCTTAGGTTAGTTAGGTTTAAGTAGTTCTAAGTTCTAGGGGACTGATGACCACCGATGTTAAGTCCCATAGTGCTCGGAGCCATTTGAACCATTTTTTATACAGCTACTTCAGATATTACAACTTCAGATTTTGTCATCTATTACAGCATGATATGCGGAATATCTGCCCATGGGGCAGGAACAAGAATTTGTTTTTTATGTGTGTTGGTGGTAGGATGAAGTTACTAAATAATAAACTACGCTACAATCTGATGGCTATACCTTCCTCGGTATATGACGCGAATACGAATTTTACTGCTATCCATATTTCCGAGTTAGTATATTCTCTCAGGGCTGCACTGTCCCTTCTTTGTGCCAGTCATCGAGAACCCTACATCTAAATTACACTTCATTGGCATGTGAGATAAACAGTAACGTGTACGACGTAATAACTATATCTGTGGTTGAAATTTACCCTCCAGTTTCTACATGAAGAAAACTTAGAAATAGCTTGTAAACAGCTAATAGGTTTAACATTCGACAGTGCTCCAAGATATTAACTGTACTTCCTTAAGTGACAGGAAAAGATAATAATTTTGCTACAAATCCATGTCGACTCAGTTTGACACTACACAACCGGAACCTGTTTACGACTTTTCTTTTTCACCGACGGCAGATGATAAAAGCATGAACCAACGATAGGACATACCGTATGTATGTGTAATCGAAATGGAGAGTGATAGGTGACACCATTCTATTTGTGAAACTAAGCTATAAATTTGAGAATACATCATTCCAGCAGTTGAACATTGGCAAAAACTCAGTGAGGATATCTCTCTCTACAAGTCAAGCATTTTCGGAACTTTCTGAAGTTGCATTACATATTGAAAAAATGTACTGGAATGGCTGTTGCCTCTTGGTGGGTATAGTCTATATACCTTGCTTCTGAAACAGAGCGTTCGCATCATTCAAAGCTTCTAATGCTCCCCAAGAACTTGTTCTCGAAACACAAAATCCAACACTATAACGCCTGAATCAAAATTATAGAATCTTTTACTCAAGAAACTAATTCGTTCCGATACTTCCACTACTCCAGAGAATACGGAAGTCATTATTATGCAATGGTCCACCACAGTTAAGCTTATTTTTGTTAGCCAACCCTGTGATCAACATTAGGCAGCAACCTCGATAACTGCAGAGAACAACGTTGTACTGGAATGTAGATATCAATGGTTAAACAAGAACTGCAATGATGATTTTCAGTAATTTGAATCTATGTAAGACGAAATAATCATGTTATAGCACTGACAAATATGCAGCTGAATCTTGATTGTTGAAAACGTCCGTACAGTTAATAAACTCCCAAGTGATCTAACAGTTAACAAAACTCAGAGATAGTGCTTTAATTTCCTTAAGCAACAGGGAAGTAAGAATCTCATATTATGGCGACAAGTCAATTCTGTATTACTCTACACAGTTGTAACCAGTTTCCAATGTGTTTTCTTCTTCGCAGACGTAAGATAAGTCTAGCAGTATAACCCTGCAGCGATCATAGGCAATATGTAAGTGTAATCGACGAAACAGGAAGGTCGGTTACACTGTTTTGATTGTGAAAGTAAAAATTAATGTATCTAGAGACCGCTCCGAGTCTACCACAACAACCACAGATAAATTTTACTAACAGTCCGATTATATTATTGGAGAAGGCGATAACAGATAGACTATTACGGTCGAAAACAAAAATAAAAAAAATAGTAGTGGAGGCGTTGTGCAGCTTTAATGAATGTTAACAACTGTATTGTACAATAGACAGCTACGACGGTACGTTTCATTAGGGACCATCGAATTTGATCTATAATCAGACCATCATCGATCCCGAAAACCGTCTCAGCTATGCTTTCACGTATATTGCAATAGCAGTTATCAAACGTAGATAGCTCGACCATTGGTATTATCTGTATAGACATTACATTGGTAACAATGTCTATGAAGTTAAATGGACATAATGGACATGACAAGTTAATGTCAATGACGGAACACTGTACATCCGGAATTGCTATTCCTATTACGCAAGTTTATAGTTGAGATCGTTTTTAGGCTTGATGATGGTCTGATCCTCGACCGAAACATACATTCTCTCATAAAATGTACCGTTATAGCTGTGATTGCATAATGCAGTTCTTTCGAAGAGCATATAAAATGAAAGTAACGTCACTGCTGCAGAAACTGACTGGGCAGAAACAAAATGTAAAAGTTTATAAAGCTAAGATCAATATAACGAAAAAATCGAATAACATCTTACACAAATTCCTCTAGAATAAACTCAAGGGAAATATAACGAAAACACAAAATTTGATTCCAATAATTCGCTTCATCTACACAGATTAAACGAAGACAAGGATACCAATCACACATCCACAAAATAACAACATAATAGAAAAATAACATGCACAAATTCTTCCAGAATGAACCAAAAGAAAATATACGCTGCACCTATATAGCCCTAACAAAGACAGTAATACCACACACATCCCCATATAACGACATAATCGATAAATAACATACTGGAACTATTCCATAATAAACCAAAAAGTTATAAACCCCCCAAAAAAACAAAAAAAGGAAAAGACGCACAAGAAAACTCCATATAACTACGACTTTATCGAAAAATAACACACACAAATTCTTCAAGAATAAACAGAACGAAAATAAATTCAAAAATTTGGTATCACACTACAAACGAACGTTAACAGGTCAAAAAGTACCATAGAACAAAACGAATCATACATCAAAAGCGCGAGCCACTGGCAACAACAATAAGAACCCTACAAAACAATCGATTTCATATACGCTACCCCTCAGCGGCGGCACATTCGAAAAAAAGCAGCCAACTATTAATAAGTTAAAAAATTATGACTAACTTTACTACTCGTTCCTCTCAGGACAACTTCTACAATGTACTTAGGTTCACGGCTAACAGCACCGTAGACAATTCTCCCATATTACAAAAATAGCTAAAGAATTGCAACAATCAACATGATAAAAATTATCATTAATCACTTCACTCACACAAATTTATCTTCTGCTCTTAAGGTACTGCCTAACCTCACCATCGTATATCGTGCGAAATACAGAAAAAAACAGTTAAATATATGTCAGAAAAAAAAGAAACATTAATCGCTAATAGTTTCTCCATTGATAATATAACCTGTGGCCTCAAGTTACCCCCTCCCCCCAATAAACAACACCATCGTATATCACGACACATTTGCAATAAACAGCATATTTTACAAACATTGTAAATTACGATAGTAACTAACACAAACACAGATAGCATTTAATAACAGACCGCTTACACGCTCTGTAACGTAAAGTCATGACGTCAAGAGGACGTCATGGGTGAAACCACATGGATAGAATCTGAAAGAGCACTTGACAAAGTTGTCACTGTTGAACTAAGCTGTTAATTTGAGAATACGTGATGAAAGCACATTAACTTAAAAAATTAAGTGTAGAGGTCTAACTCTACAAGTAACCACCTGACGTTAGAAACCCCATAAAAAATTAAAACGAAATGCTATTTCACGTTATTACTGTTAAGAACTTCATATTCCGTAATCACACCACACTCCTCCACATGCTTCAATTTTCCAGTACTTCACCACTAATATACATTCATTTATTAGCTTTTAAGATATTCTCACTCGAGATGACTGTGTATACTCAATAAATACACAAAGGTAAACCAATAGCTGGTACCTACTGCGGGTACGATGCAGCTGGCCTCTGAAGCCGGCGTGCGCTTCGCTGAGAGCTTCTGAAGCTCCTAAAGAACTTTAAAATGTTTCCCTAGATGTGCTCGAAACACAAAATACAACACTGCAAGACTTAATTCACAACAGAAGCTTCGTACACTCAATAACTCGCAGAACGAATTCGTATGAATACTTCGAGTACTCTAGAGAATACGGAAGTAATTGCTAGGCAACGGTCCACAATGGTTCAAGTGACATGGCATTGTTGTTAGCATACACTGTGATGAACATTAAGTAGCATCCCGGTAACTACAGAGCACATCACTATATAGAGACGTCGATATCCATGGTTAAATAAGAACAGCATTTAAATTTTAAACAATTTAAATCTATGTAAGACGAAATAACCATGTTTTGGGATCGAAAGATATCCAGAAGTATCTAAATAATGAAACCGCCCGAATAGCCTATAGATTCCCATTGGAATTCTTACTTAGCAGTTCGAGGTGCGTGAGAAGAGTAATGAGACTGACAATACTCTGAGGGATCTGGCCGCGCTGTGTTGTTCTAATACTGTAAAGAACGGTTTGCAATCTCTTCTAGTTGCTGAGTACGCCGTCACATGGTTTTTGAAAGCGCCATCGGGGAAGTTGTGTTTTTGTTGCGTGTTGTAGAAGTGGAAAAGTGTAATTTAGAGCAATGTTATGCCATCAAGTGTTAAACTTGGGGCACCAGCGAGAGTGATCCTCTCACAATTGAATCAACCCTATGGGGAACATTCCTTATCAGTAGTCCAAGTTTCTGTGTGGCACAAATCATTTCTGGAAGGCCGAGAACACGTTGAAGATGGACCTCGTTCAGGGTAGACCTTCACCTTATAAAATCGACGAAAACGTCGTACGTATGCGTTCTCTTGTGATATCAGACCGGTGTGTAAAAATAAAGGTGATGGATGACATGGTTAAACATTTTCAGCATGCATCAAATTTGCATCGGAGTTTTGCACGTGCGAAAGATTTATGCCAAACGGTGCCATAAAACCTCACAACTGAGCAGGAGGAGAATGGAAGAAACGTGTGCGCTGTCCTCTTGCGAGAATTGCCCATGGCCACGAATGGTTCAGTTGTATAATCACAGGTTATGAATCCTGAATTTCAAAGTACGATCCTGGGACCAAGTGGCAGAGTGAGGAGTGGAACACTGTGGAATCTCCTCGACTGAAATGAGCTCGAATCATGAAGTCAAAGGCGGAAGCAAAACTGATTTGCTGTTATGACAGATTTGCTTTTTTCCATATAGATTTGTTCATCCAGGAAAAGCTCAGGATAGAGGTGAATCGCCGGCCTAAGTGGCCGTGCGGTTCTAGGCGCTACTGTCTGGAACCGGGCGATCGCTACGGTCGCAGGTTCGAATCCTGCCTCGGTCATGGATGTGTGTGACGTCCTTAGGTTAGTCAGGTTTAATTAGTTCTAAGTTCTAGGCGACTGATGACCTCAGAAGTTAAGTCGCATGGTGCTCACAGCCATTTTTGAAAGATGAGAATCAAGTGAGATCAAACATTGCAGATTGGACGGCGCATCATGATAACGCCCCATGCCACATGGCCACTTTCATCACGGATTTTTTTACTTCAAAAGGCATTCCTGTTGTTCCACAGACACCCCCCCCCCCCCCCCAATTCATAGAAACGTGGTATCTGTGACTTGTTTTTTTTCCAATTTCGGAAAATGTCTTAAAAGGATTTCATTTTGGGACTCTGGAGAATATTTAAGAGCATATGACCGACATGGGAAATGCCCTACCAGTTGAAGGCTTTCTACGCTTCTACCGATACCGAGGAACAACGACTTCGCCGGCCTATAGCTGCCGATGGGAACTAATTTGAAGGAGACATTATTGTCGTTTGAAAGAAATAAAACCTTCGTATATTAGAAATCAGTCTCACTTCTTTTCTCACACGCCTCCTACTCCAAGATATTGATTCACATATCTTGCGTAACAGAAGAGAAAAACTCTTTTGTTAAGCTGCCAGCTTCCGTCGATACGATGCAATGCACTTGCCAGGAGTTCCAAAATAAATTTTTCTTCACACACGGAAAAAAATTCCAGCAGCACTAATCTCCAGCATCGCAGGGAGTACGTGTGCGTAATTCACAAGAGAGAAAGATTGCTTACACCGTCATCATTGTGGAACTAAGCAATTAGTTTGATAATACATGATGCATGGGCACGAACTTCGCCAAAAACAAAGTACAGAAATCTGCCTCTACGAGTAAATGTCCAACCTTTGAAACTGCATAAAAAAGTAAAACAATGTTCTATTTCATACTGCATACCGTTAAGAACGGCATGTTCTGAGATGATACCACACTCCAGCACCCGCATCAATTTTCCAGTAATTCTCTGCTATATACTCAGCCATTAACAAGTTTATACGATATTCTAACCGCAAATGATTCTGTATGACAAATAAATAGGTGGTAGTTAAATCAACGGCTCATACCTCTTGAAGCACAACGCAGCTCGCCTCTGAAGCTGGGCGTTCGCTTTTCTGAAAGCTTATAAAGCTCCTCAAGAACTTTAAAATGTTTCGCTAGATGTGCTCGAAACACAAAATGCAAGACTGCAAAACTTAATTCACAAATGAAGCTCCTTACACTCAATAACTCGCAGAACGAATTCGTATGGATACTTCGAGTACTCCAAAGAATACGGAAGTAATTGCTACGCAACGGTCCACAACGGTTTACGTGAGATGGCATTGTTGTTTACATACCCAATACCCTCCCCTGGTAGCTGAGTGGTCAGCGCGACGAAAGTCATACCTAAAGACCCGAGTTCGATTCACGGCTGTGTCGGGAGATTTTCTCCGCTCAGGGACTGGGTGTTGCGTTGCCCTTATCATCGTTATTTCATCCTCATGGACACTCAAGTCGCCGAAGTGGCGTCAACTCAATAGACTTGCACCAGGCGAATGGGAGGCCCTAGTCACACGGCATTTCCATTTTAACAGTAAACCGAAATCCCAGTAAAGCAATATCGTTTAGCAACGTGGATATAAATGTTAGACAACCACTGAAACAAAATATTAGATAAGTCAATTGTACATTTCAACTTTTCATAAAATAGCATCGAAGCATAACGACGTCGAATGCTGATGCCCTCGATCCCGCTTTTAGTCATGTATTGAAATGTTATGTCACGCGTAAAAATTGATTCCTTCACCGCATGTGACTTCCGCCAGATTCGACGTCCGTTTGTGTTTCCTAGTGTAGTGATTTTCCATATTGAAACCTGGTTGTCAGGGGAAGGCCGTAATCATTTACTATTGGTTGCCTTTAACAGTTACACACATTTCTTATTAAAGAAGTAGTTCCAGACTCAACAATAAATTTAAAAATACCACGCATTTTTAATGAAGGCATAAACGACAGTGTAAATAATAGTGTTTTCAGTGCGTTACAATTTAGCAAATCACCATAAAATCTTGATGCTGATAACGTTTAAAAAGAAAAAAACAAGGCACTGTGATGATGACTGAAGGCCTTACACTCCAAGAAAGACAGTAAATTAAGAATGTTTAAGAACTCGCTGCAATTACAACTTACAGGTATTGAAATATTAAAAGTTAGAGCCCACAAACACAGTAGAAGGTATCAGACGCCACGTTGGCAGAAAATAAGGTTTTAAGGCTTACTGCTAAAACAGAAATATCGAAATAATTTTTCAGAGCAAACGACCACAATCATGACTGAAGGCCTTACACGCCAGGAACGGCAATTATATAGAAAATTTAGAAACCTACTGTAAAACAGCAAATAAAAGCAAAGGTTAATTAAAAGAAACAAGCAATTGACCACGAAACAGGTGAAATAATATGATGGTAATCTTGTAACACAACCCTTACACTGATACGGTCTGGCCTGCAACGGAGGGTGGAAACCTACAAACAGCACCAACGCGAGCACCAGCACGGCTCATATACCCTTCGATTAATCTCATCGCGAAAATGGAAGACTTGCCAATGGGTCGGATCACATGTCACATACATATTTTTATTGGCCTCGTCCATGTTTTTTACTACTTTGTCAATACAATCAAATTATAAATTGAACAAGTGCCCTTTTTATACAGGGTGGTCCATTGATAGTGACTGGGCCAAATATCTCAAAAAATAAGCATCAAACGAAAAAAACTACAAAGAACGAAACTCGTTTAGCTTGAAGGGGAAAACCAGAGGGCGCTATGGTTGGCCCGCTAGATGGCGCTGCCATAGGTCAAACGGATCTCAACTGCGTTTTTTAAATAGGAACCCCCATTTTTATTATATATTGGTGAAGTACGTAAAGAAGTATGAATGTTTTAGTTGGACCACTTTTTTCGCTTTGTGATAGATGGCGCTGTAATAGTCACAAACGAATAAGTACGTGGTATCACGTAACATTCCGCCAGTGCGGACGGTATTTGCTTCGTGATACATTACCCGTGTTAAAATGGACCGTTTACCAAGTGTGGAAAACGTCGATATAGCGTCGATGTATGGCTATTGTGATCAAAATGTCCAATGAGCGTGTGCTATGTATGCTGCTCGGTATCCTGGACGACATCATCCAAGTGTCCGGACCATTCGCCAGATAGTTGCGTTATTTAAGGTAACAGGAAGTGTTCAGCCACATGTGTATTGTCAATTACGGCCTGCAACAAATTATGAAGCCCAGCTAGGTGTTTTAGCTGCTGTCGCCGCCTAACCGCACATTAGTAGCAGACAAATTGCGCGAGAATCGGGACTCTCAAAAAGTCGGTGTTGAGAATGCTTCATCAACATTGATTACACCCGTACCATATTTCTATCTACCAGCAATTGCATGGCGACGACTTTGAACGTCGTGTGCAGTTCTGCCACTGGGCACAAGAGAAATTACGGGACGATGACAGATTTTTTGTACTCGTTCTATTTAGCGATGAAGCGTCATTAACCAACAGCGGTAACGTAAACCGGCATTATATGCACTATTGGGCAACGGAAAATCCACGATGGCTGCGACAAGTGGAACATCAGCGACCTTGGCGGGGTAATGTATGGTGTGGCTTTATGGGAGGAAGGATAATTGGCCCCCATTTTATCGATGGCAATCTGAATGGTGCAATGTATGCTGATTTCCTACGTAATGATCTACCCATGTTACTGCAAGATGTTTCACTGCATGACAGAATGGCGATGTACTTCCAACATGATGGATGTACTGCACAATCTCGCGTGCGATTGAAACGGTATTGAATAGCGTATTTCATGACAGGTGGATTCGTTGTCGAAGCACCATACCATGGCGCGCACGTTCACCGGATCTGACGTCCCCCGATTTCTTTCTGTGGGAAAAGTTGAAGGATATTTGCTATCGTTATCCACCGACAACACCTGACAACATGCGTCAGCGCATTTTCCATGCATGTGCGAACATTACGGAAGGCGAGCTACTCGCTGTTAAGAGGAATGTCGTTACACGTATTGCCAAATGCATTGAGGTTGACGGACATCATTTTGAGCATTTATTGCATTACTGTGGTATTTACAGGTAATCACGCTGTGACAGCATGCGTTCTCAGAAATGATAAGTTCACAAGGGTACATGTATTACATTGGAACAACCGAAATAAATTGTCCAAACGTACCTACATTCTGTATTTTAATTTAAATTACTTACCTGTTACCAACTATTCGCCAAAAATTGTGAGCCATATTTTTGTGACTATTACAGCGCCGTCTGTCACAAAGCGAAAACAGTGGTCCAACAAAAAAATTCATATTTCATTACGTACTACACGAATATGTAATAAAACTGGTGGTTCCTAATTTAAAAAACCGCAGTTGATATCCGTTTGACCTATGGCAGAGCCATGTAGCAGGCCAACCATAGGGCAATCTGGATTCCCCCTTCAAGTTTCGTTCTTTGTAGTTTTTTCGTTTGACACTTATTTCATAAGATATTTGGCCCGGTCACGATCAGTGGACCACCATATATATTTTAATTGAAGTTCTCCTAAAAAGAATCATTTTAAAAGGCAATCTTCAAAATAAGCTAGGCTGGATGTGAGAACAGAGGCCCAACATGCTGCCTTGAAAGGTACTCTTCCGTTCTGGAACTTTTCCTTGAATTCCCAGGCGGAAGGATACTATCCGGAAGGTAAGATGCTGCATAGATTCTCCATAAGGTCACCAATGCGATGTCGAGGCAGGTGTGGAGGCAGTGGAGGGAGGAAGTCTCCTTGTCACCGAGGCCTGCCTGCTGTTTCGACGTCCTAGGCTACCAAAATCAGGTCAAGCTAGATCAGATCACAGCTGGAGCTTTTCGCAGCAGCTGGCGTCATACTAAATTACCCACAGAGATGATGCAAATCATAACTAAAGGTGCCTGTCGTTAGATAAGATTAGAAAAGTCTACATTTCAACAACATTGGTTTGTAGCATTATGTTACAGTCTGTTAAGCAGAAAATCTCCTGCTCACTCTCCATTGCCACCAGACGCCTACCGTCATATCACTCAGTTATCCATTCAAAGCGGACGTTCTACAATACAGTGCTGTGCAGTGGAGAGCTTCACACTTATCACAATGCATGCATATTCACGTTGGAAAGCAACAAGTAATTTTTAACGTTATCAATGTTAGACGATCTGTTTCAAAAACTAATGAAAGTATAAATAGTTTTATCATTTCAAATTTGTTCGGTGGTTCAGAAAGTAAGTATCGGTCTAGGCCACAGGGTTCTAACCGAGGTTTGTCAGAAGCATTTCTTTTTTTTTTTTTTTTTTTTTACATTTACCGCTACTTTCAAGTTCGACAATGATTTCTGTTAATGTGATAAATGCGAGGTTAGTCTATGGCTTGTATTCCATGTTAAACTGCAGAGCCACCTGTAACAGACTAGCTAAATCAATTAAAAGAATGGAGGAAGCAACACTACCAAACTACTACGGTGTTCGAACCAGCTTTCGTATTGATGATTCGAGTTTTACTATTACATTCATACATTACATCGATTATCCTTGTATACTTCAGTAATATTTTTAAATACATTTGAGTGACTAGCTGAGTATACACTCCTTTCCCCTCAGAGCGAAGGAATAAAATTACGCTAAACAAAACTCCCTTCTTTTTAGATTAAATAACACAATGGGATTATGTGTTAGATAATACTCTGGAAAGTATAAATGAAAATTTTATTCCTTATCTTCTTTTTTCTAAAAACATTAAATCTGTCGTACAAGACATACTGTTGTTGTTGTTATGGTTTTCAGTCCGAAGATTAATTTGATGCTGCTCTCCCCTCCTACTCTCACATAGCTGCAAATCTACTGTAAATTGCATCCAGAAAAACCGGTTGTTGTCTCAGGTAGGGTCCTATCAACCAATCCCAGATATATCCTGGTATAAAACATGTGGAAACAAAATACATTATCTGTCGCCTAAAGGGACACTATTTTTATTTTCTGAGATGTCGATGACCGAAACTTCATGTCATAGCTGCCAAAAGGCGGCAGTGTCTGACGACGCAATAAATGCATCAGTTTCTCTTTAAGGGGACCTGGACGTGCACGGGCTGCATTTTCATAGCTCGCTCTCAGTGCACATTACTCTTCATCTACAATGAATAACATTAACTCAAGCTGTATAAGGATATTTATTAAAATTATCTCCTACAGTTTAAGAATTACAGTATTTTGCCTAATAGGTGTTTTTGTAATACACTTCCCATTCAGGTACCATTTTCTGGTCCATCGTCAGTCTAATAGCATTCAGACTGTGACAGACCGCTGTCAACATTCATAGGAACACATTATGCCTCTCGTTTTGTAGTTTGGAGTATATCTGAGGAAATAGGAAAAGCCCTATTATACCACATTATTATTTTGTCTAAAAAATACCGCTAAAATTATATACAGAATGACAAACATTGATCATTTCTGCGATGTATTACGCACAATACAAAGATGCTATCCCATTCTTCTCTTGAGGGAAATTTGGTGAACATGGATGAAACCGTTGAGAAGTTATATGTACGTAATGTTCTGAAATCGTAGTTTCGAGAAAATGAGAAAAGAATATTCACAGTGTTTTTGACGCACCGTATGCCTCTTTCAGAACATTCCAGCAGCATAATCTTCCTGGCCAGCTGCTTCTTTATCATCTGTAGACTTCTTCAGGGGCCTTTTCCTTACACTGGCTTCCACAGCTTCAACTACTCGCTGACGATCTATGGCAGTCAGAGCAGCTATCCTATTATTTCTTGGCTGGATGCCTAATTTGTCCATTACTTTTATCCTGATGGTTACACCATCGCTGAAACACATAACAGCATCCATCGCACCCATTTTGAGTACTGTCCATCCACCAAACACTGTTTTTGGCACTCGTTGCCACACACAGATGTTGAAACCCTCATTAGGGTTTTGCGTACGGCCATGTAGACATTTGCTGAGTAATTTTGTATCTGAAAGGTCCCTGCATATTGGCTTTATTGTTTCCATGACTGTGGCAGGCAAGAAATGTATATGGTGCTATTCCTTGCCTGACGCATGAGCGTGGCTGGTTTGCAGACATTTGTTCAAAGAGCGTTTAAGACCAAATCAACAACTGAAAAGTTGATAAGAAATACATTTTTTGAAACGGGATAAAATTGTCTTTGAGATGGTGACAAGAATTGTTTCCGAAAATTTCAGACATTTGAAGTCCATGTCCACTTAACAATTAGACATATCAAGTACACTTTTTAAAAAATTAAAGAAAATACGACGCAACAAGAAGGAATTATACCAATGGCGGGGAAATCAGTAGAAGCGATGTTTATGTACAGACAAATGAAGGAGTCCCATTTCAAAAACTGAATGGTTTATTCACGAGAAAGAGCTACACAAATTGAGCAAGTCTGTAAGAAAATTATCTATGTCTGGCGCTTATGCAAGTAGCTGTTCGGCTGGCATTGTTTGATAGACTTGTTGCATGTCGTCCAGAGGGATATAGAGCCAAATTCGGTCCAATTGGTGCTATAGATGAGCAAAATTCAGAGTTGTTTGTAGGGCCCTGCCCATGTTGTTGTTGTTGTGGTCTTCAGTCCTGAGACCGGTTTGATGCAGCTCTCCATGCTACTCTATCGTGTGCAAGCTTCTTCGTCTCCCAGTACCTACTGCAGCCTACATCCTTCTGAATCTGCTTAGTGTATTCATCTCTTGGTCCCCCTCTACGATTTTTACCCTCCACGCTGCCCTCCAGTACTAAATTGGTGATCCCTTCATGCCTCAGAACATGTCCTACCAACCGATCCCCTGTTCTAGTCAAGTTGTGCCACAAACTCCTCTTCTCCCCAATTCTAATCAATACCTCCTCATTAGTTATGTGATCTACCCATCTAATCTTCAGCATTCTTCTGTAGCACCACGTTTCGGAAGCTTCTATTCTCTTCTTGTCTAAAATATGTTTCACTTCCATACATGGCTACACTCCATACAAATACTTTTAGAAACGACTTCCTGACACTTAAATCTATACTCGATATTAACAAATTTCTCTTCTTCAGAAACGCTTTCCATGCCATTGTCAGTCTACATTTTATATCCTCTCTACTTCGACCATTATCAGTTATTTTGCTCTCCAAATAGCAAAACTCCTTTACTACTTTAAGTGTCTCATTTCCTAATCTAATTTCCTCAGCATCACCCGACTTAATTCGACTACATTCCATTATCCCCGTTTTGCTTTTGTTGATGTTCGTCTTACACCCTCCTTTCAAGACACTA
Organism: Schistocerca serialis cubense; assembly: GCF_023864345.2. Classification (NCBI taxonomy): domain Eukaryota; kingdom Metazoa; phylum Arthropoda; class Insecta; order Orthoptera; family Acrididae; genus Schistocerca; species Schistocerca serialis. Next base: position 91,170,464 of record NC_064645.1, read on the forward strand.
TCCATTCCGTTCAACTGCTCTTCCAAGTCCTTTGCTGCCTCTGACAGAATTACAATGTCATCGTCGAACATCGAAGTATTTATTTCTCCTCTATGGATTTTAACTCCTACTCCGCATTTTTCTTTTGTTTCCTATACTGCTTGTTCAATATACAGATTGAATAGCATCGGGGAGAGGCTACAACTCTGTCTCACACCCTTCCCAACCACTGCTTCCCTTTCACGTCCCTCGACTCTTATAACTGCCATCTGATTTCTGTACAAATTGTAAATAGCCTTTCGCTCCCTGTATTTTACCTCTGCCACCCTCAGAATTTGAAAGAGAGTATTCCAATCAACATTGTCAAAAGCTTTCTCTAAATATACAAACGCTAGAAGCATAGGTTTGCCTTTCCTTCATCTTTCTTCTAAGATAAGTTGTAAGGTCAGTATTGCCTCACGTGTTCTAGTATTTCTACGGAATCCAAACAGATCTTCCCCGACGGTGGTTTCTACCAGTTTTCCATTCGTCTGTAAACAATTCGCGTTAGTATTTTGCAGCTGCGACTTATGAAACTGATAGTTCGGCGAATTTCACATCTGTCAACACCTGAATTCTTTGGGATTGGAATTATTATATTCTTCTTGAAGTCTGAGGGAATTTCGCCTGTCTCATACATCTTCCTCACCAGATGGTAGAGTTTTATCAAGACTGGCTCTTCCAAGGCTATCAGTAGTTCTAATGGAATGTTGTCTACTCCAGTGGTCTTGTTTCGACTTAGGTCTTTCAGTGCTCTGTCAAACTCTTCACGCAGTATCGTATCTCCCATTTCATCTTCACCTGCATCCTCTTCCATTTCCATTATATTGTCCTCAAGAACATCGGCCCTGTATAGACCCTCTATATACTCCGTCCACCTTTTCGCTTTCCCTTCGTTGCTTATAACTGGGTTTCCATCTGAGCTCTTGATATTCATGGAAGTGGTTCCCTTTTCTTCTAAAGTTTTTTCTAATTTTCCTGTAGGCAGTGTCTATCTTCCCCTTAGGGAGATAAGCCTCTACATCCTTACATTTGCCCTCTAGCCATCCCTGCTTAGCCATTTCGCACTTCCTGTCGATCTCATTTTTGAGAGGCTTCTATTCCTCTTTGCCTGCTTCATTTACTGCATTTTTAAATTTTCTCCTTTCATCGATTAAATTCAGTATCTCTTCTGCTACCCAAGGATTTCTACTAGCCTTCGTCTTTTTACCTACTTGATAGTCTGCTGCCTTCACTATTTCATCGCTCAAAGCTATCCATTCTTCTCCTACTGTATTTCTTTCCCCCATTCCTGTCAATTGTTCCCTTATGCTCTCCCTGAAACTCTGTACAACCACTGGATCTTTCGGTTTATCCAGATCCCATCTCCTTAAATTTCCACCTTTTTGCAGTTTCTTCAGTTTTAATCTACAGTTCATAACCAATAGATTGTGGTCAGAGTCCACATCTGTCCCTGGAAATGTCATTCAAGTTAAAACCTGGTTCCTAAATCTCTCTCTTACCATTATATAATCTATCTGAAACCTTCCAGTATACAGCCTTCTTTCATGATTCTTGAACCAAGTGTTAGCTATGATTAAATTATGCTCTGTGCAAAATTCTACCAGACGGCTTCCATTTCATTTCTTAGCCCTAATCCCTATTCACCTACTACGTTTCCTTCTCTTCCTTTTCCTGCTCTCGAATTCCAGTCGCCCATGACTATTAAATTTTCGTCTCCCTTAACTAATTGAATAATATCTTTTACCTCATCATATATTTGATCACTTTCTTCATCATCTGCAGAGCTAGTTGGCATATAAACTTGTACTACTGTAGTAGGCGTGAGCTTCGTGTCTATCTAGGCCACAATAATGCGTTCATTATGCTGTTTGTAGTAGCTTACCCGCACTCCTATTTTTTATTCATTATTGAACCTACTCCTGCATTACCCATATTTGATTTTGTATTTATAACCCTGTATTCACATGACCAAAATTCTTGTTCCTCCTGCCACCGAACTTCACTAATTCCCACTATATCTAACTTTAACCTATCCGTTTCACTTTCTAAATTTTATAACGTACCTGACCGATTAAGGGATCTGACATTCAACGCTCCGATCCGTAGAACGCCAATTTCCTTTCTCCCGCCCATAGAGCACCAAATATTCTCAATAGCGGAGAGATCTGAAGACCTTTCTGACCAAGGTAGAGTATGGCAATCACGAAGACAGTTAGTAGATAACCTTCCAGTGTGCGGGTGGACATTATCTTGCTGAAATAAAGGGCAAAAAATATCGTCGACGTACCGCTCTGCTGTAAGGATGCAGCGGATTACAACGGAAGTGGCCTTGCTATGAAATGAAATCCCACCCCAATATATCACATCTGGTTGTCGGACTGTATGGTTGCCAACAGTCACATTGGTAGCCCACTTTTATCTGGGGCGTCTTGAGATACATCGTGGCTCGTCATCGGGGCTCAGCTAGAAGCCAGAATCATCACTGAAGACAATTCTGCTCCAGACAACGCTCTCCCAGGCCGAATGTACCCAGCACACTGCGAACCATCTTCTGGTATACATAGGTCGATGGTAGTCGGCTTAAGGGGCGCCATGAAGTCAGACTTTCGTCTCTCTAGGTCACCCATACTTATAAACTCTGTGTTCGGTGATGGTCCGCTCATTTTTTCCAGCATCGTTGAATAGTTGCGTGGTTTCCTATTCATATGTCGATCGATTGGCCAATTACTCCAACCAGCTTCTTTGAACTCAACTACATTTCTTCTTTCACATACTGTCATCTGCTGACATTGTCCACGAGCCTGTTTGCAAGGCATAGTTACTGTCAAACTGAGTACACGGAATGAAATCCTCAAATACTTTATGCGCTGGTATCATCATGACACCTGTTTACTATTCTTGCCAGGTGTGCGGTGACATTGTGCTCCGGCAGTCACACTTTCATTCATCGGTCGCCGAAGTTTGCAGTTCTTCATTTTCCGTCGATACCTCTGTGAATAACCATTTGTGACCAATTTGAGTCATTTTCGTGTCTTAGACTGTATATTAGATGTTAAGAACGAAAGAGAAGCGGAATTCTTATAATGAACGTTTAGAATCAGAAATGTGTACTAGTTACCGACTACGACTCACTGAGAATGGTTATTTTAAAGCATTCAATTAGGGTCGTTTTCAGTCGTATTACAATGTTCATGTCATCGCTGTGTACATGAAATACCTCGTATAGGAATGCTGTTAAATCTAGCACTATCTCTGGACCTACCATCGGCACGGCTTCAGAGTATACGCCATCCAGACCTGGTGCGTTTTCAGTTTTGAGCTTCGAAATTGCGACAGAAATTTCTTCTTGACCAGACCGTATCACCAACATCTGATTTTCATATTCGTTATTTACTGCATTTATAAGTTGTGCGTGTATCTCAGCGTCTGTGTTATCGTCAGGATGCAGGGCAGTTAGCAGATATTCTGGTGACTCTCTCCGTCCAGTCGTCATTGAAATATCCACTTTACGAATTGCGAACAAGATAGTAGTTCCCTTAACCTTTTCAGTCAACAATTTATTCAGTCTTTGGCAGATGTCAAATTGCAGATGTATTCCTTCAGTTTCCTGAAGCAAAGTTTTGAAGCGCGTCTTAATAGCCCTGTATTCATGGAGCCTACTACCACACTAAGCCATCTCAATCAGATTTAGTGATGCCTAACTAAATTCTGCTTTCCTCAGCTTGTCTTCTGTATTATTGTCATTTCCCTCTTCGACGATAATTGTATTATGGCCACTGTATGTTAGGTACTGGAGCACGTGTCAACTATTAATTTTAGCTGCTGACATGCGGTTTGCTAAAGTGACATCTATGTTAGTAACTACACAAGCTTATTGTGCGAAAGTACTCGGCTGGTCTTCCAGATTTAAAATAATGAGCTGTAGTTCCTGTATTGCTTCCTTTAGTACATCCTCTCGTTTGTCAGTTTGCCTACTGTCCCACAGAAATGATTATGCATCTGTTATCACAAGGAGACACGCAATTTGTCTATATAGAGAAACCGCTCTGACTTTACCTATATAAGGTACCATAGGGTGAGAGTAATGCATGCTTACTACAACCCACTTTGTCTGCAGTCCTTCACTTCTATTGTGACCCTGTGCTTGTCCAACAGCGTTGCCACGTTGGGTCACACTGTATTTCCATTCGTAACGACCGTGGCAGTCATTCCCTCATCGTGGCCAGTATCTGTTACTATATCCGCACGAAAATGTGGGAGCTCATTCTTCCTACCATATGGTTCTTGCAAACAAAACATATTAACACTCAGCTGGTCAGTTAGTTTTCGTATTTCAGTCATTGTCAATTTACATCGAGCAGCATTTATCTGTACTATGTTTATCCTTTTACGTGTTTCGATTGCCAACAAAGCCCTTCGGAGAAGGAAGGCCTGGTTCAAAGAAAAAGCGTCCAAACCCTTATATAAAATCCACGTATTAATGCTCAGTGTCGAATGGTCCTTTTACTCCCTTAAACGCTTGTCGAAGGAGGCCACATAATTGTTTAAACTCAATGCATATGTTATTTACTCTCAAAAGAATTCTGTGTAGTGCATCTGGTGTAGGATACGTCATAGAGTTTCCTTTCTGATGCCCACCTCTGAAAATATGACTTAGAGCAACCTGCAACACACTGGGAGCCTCCAAACTACTTAATAAGACATTAACTTCTAAATTATTATCAGATTTGTATGTGTGTAATTGAAAATCATTTTAGTAGGACTCGAAATATTAGAAATACTTTTTTGTATTTCATAGGAGTACCTGATTTTCACTGCACTTAACTGTTTTGCGATTGTTGTACTCGTTAGTGTTACTAAGGTCACCGCACACCTCTTCAAGCGCAAATGTGGGGAGGGTCTGCAGATGATGTCGAAGCTTCTTGGGTGTCTACTGGTACTGCACATGCGGTGTCAATGTCATCATAACCATCATCATTATCGTTATCATAACATTTGGCGCGAGTTCCTCGTAGATGCGGCGTCGGCCTGGGGCAGGAGAATCCCGTTGCTGGGGTTGCTGCATCGGGATCAGCTCGTCTGTCAGCAGCCGCCGCAGCTTGGGTTGATGCAAGTGCTTCACAAATCGTCTCCCCCCGAACGAAGTTCACGAACTTCATCTGTTGTTATTTCTCACGTGATGAGCAAGTGCTCTACTCGAAGCAGGATACATCACTGAAGGCAGTTATACTCCAGCCAATACGACTCCACCCCGCGTGTGCCCGACACCACTGATAACGTGCTATTAGGTGCGCGTAGGTCAATGGTAGGCGGCGAGGGGGGCGCCGTGAGCTCAGCATCCCTTCTGTGAGCCGCCTTTTATTGGTCTCAGAGGTCACTGAAGCATTAGTTGCACGTCGGGTTGATGATAATGGTGTTCGGGATTCTGTGTGTCTCTCTGGCGATTACTCGGTCCTCTCCGTCAGCTCTCTGGGTCGACCACTTCCTTCTTGACGCTGTGTTCAGCCATGGTTCACCCGTTCCTGCGAGTATCGTCGAATAGTGTCGTTGCTCCTATTCAAATGTCGAGCCAATAGCCGATTACTCCAAGTGCCTTCTTTTAAATGCTGACATCCACATATATTGAGCGAATAGCCGATTATTCCAAAAGCTTTCTTTTGAATGCTGATATGAGCGTTTGGCATCATTGGCCGGGAGACCAATTACAGGGCAGGTCCAGCCGCCTTGGTGCAGTTCTTATTACATTCGACGCCACACTGGGCGACCTGCGCGCCACGTGGCGATGAAATGATGAATAAGACAACACAACATACAGTCCCTGAGCGGAGAAAATCTCCGACCCAGCCAGAATTCGAACACGGGCCCCTTAGGACAGCAGTCGATCACGCTGACCTTTCAGCTATCGGGGCGCACTAAATGCTGACATCTACATATATTGTTCAGTAACTAGCTGCAAGTATGGTTATATCCAACTGAGTACACAGAATGAACTTTAGCAAAAGGTTTAAGCCCTCGTATCGACAAGTACCCTGTTTACTGTGTCTGTGCCCAAGTACGTCGATCGCCAAATCCTGTATGAGTATCATCTTGTAACGTTTGCATCACTCCTTCATGGAGCGTCATTTTTTGTGTTAGAGTGGTTACTAGACATTAATAACGAAAGATAAACAGAGTTCCTGTGATAAACGTTTGTAATCAAAAATGTGTTATACTAGCCATCAATGAACCATCAAAAATTGTAACTGTTTAATTCATTTTGATAGGCTTGTTTTCAGTTTATCACAATATGAACATGTCATCATTACGAGGGTGGAAAGCACGCGGCTGTATCACTTATTAGTGTGTCCGTTCCTCGTCTTTAAGACGTCTTGAACTCGGCTGAAGATACTTTCAGTAAGGTTAAAGAATCCACCATAGGCGGAACTAAACTCTAATTTTCCCAAAATATAGTTCATTGGTGAAAATTGTACACTCGTCTGCGCCAACAATTCAAACACAATTATCACTCAAAAGTGACTACCAGGCTGATTTTCTTTATCCAACCACTCAAATCCTCGAACTTGGTCGAATTTTCCACCAAATCATATTCACAAAGTTCCACTGCTGCACACGGAAACCAAGTTCCACAAGAGTTTACTTTTAGTATGTGCGCAGTGACATAGTTCCTTGAAAAAACTGAACACAGTCGATGTTCTGCCAAAGTTTGTCAACCAAATTACAACATCCGATCACGAAGACTGGACGTCGATGGTGCTGCAGAGGCAAGGCGGTGTTCTTGAGGAGGCAGCTGGTCGACAGCAGGAAGCGGATGTCCATCCGTACCTCTGGCTCGACGAGAGCTCACTTTTGCACAGCGATGCGAGGGCCTGAATATTGCCGCACAGCTGGGTATCGCAGGAACTATTTCAGGTCACGAGATTCGCGGATGGGTCGTCCAACCTACCCCCTCCCTCACCCCCCCCCTACCCAACGCACACAGAGTTCGTGATTTTTATGGCGCTGCTGGAGACGCCTAGTGGAACAACTGCAGAACTGTTTTCTTGTTTTCTGGTGCAGAGCAGTAGCGTGGGTTGTAGGCAGCCCAGGACTTTTGCGCCAGTTGTAGTGTGACCCATACAGGTGGAATGCCGTGACATGCCAGAGATGCGTGAACTTCTGTGTATGACTAACTGCCCATTCTTCAGCAGGAACCGAAACCAGAAACGATAGCAATAGTGCACTTTGAGGTCTGGATTTAAGTCGACTTTGAATCGCATTCCAATGAGTTATTGGTTATAAGTGGAACATGACGCTGGCCAATCAATTTCTAGGACGTTATATAAAATGCCTAAAAAGACAAGTCATTGTGGAAAGACAGGAGATACTGGACTCATTTGAAGAAAGAAGGAAATGTGAAAATGCAGCAGACGAAGCAGCAAACAGGTAACACATATTGTCTGCAAACCTCTATTTTTCTTTACTCCGCCGTAGTGGGGATCCAAAACACTCGGGCAGTATTCAGGAATTTGTCGCACTACTGTTCTATATACGGTCCTCTTTGTAGATGAACTACACTTTCCTAAGACTCTCCCAGTAAGCCGAAGCCACTCCTACTACTGTTCTCATGTGCTCGTTTCACTTCATATCGCTTTACAACTTTACACCTAGAAATTAATCCCCTTGACTGTGTATACGAAAATTACAGTATTGTTTTTTTTTCCCCTTTCATCTGCATTAAGATATATCTCTTTACATTTAGAGCAAGTTAACCTACATCACACTAAAAGTAAATTCTAAGCCATCGTATCCCCATGTACGATCACAAAACGACGATACAGTCCTCTTACCTCTTATACTAAAAGGTCACCTCAAGCCTTAGCAGACTTCTCCCCACCCTATCCGTTGTTGTCCACAAATCATTGCCTCACAGATGCTGCTTTATGACATGGTGTTTTGTCATCCTTACATAAACAATCCTGTTCTCCATATGTTTCCCTACCGTAGACAGTACATTATGCTGTAAAATGTGTTATTCTTCAGCGTTTAAGCTTATTAATTGCAACAATTGGAGCACACCATAACCAAGGAAAACACCCCAATTCCGTGACACCACATCCCTAGTTCTTCATTTTTGGCGATATACAGGGTGAGTCACTAATTATCGCCACCTAGAATAACTCCGAAAGTATGATGGTAGCTGAGATGATTGTGGGACAAAAGATGTATAGGACAACGGGGGCCATAATATGACGTTGATTTTTTGATTCTAGATGGGGTCGCGTCAGAGATAAGAAGGTCAACTTTGTTTCTTTACATGGGATGCTACAGTTTGGTACTTATTATCTGATAGTGGCTATCGAGACGAATCCAATGACGTGTAACAGCGATGGCCGGCCGATGTGGCCGCGCTGTTCTAGGCGCTTCAGTCTGGAACCGCGCGACCGCTTATGTCGCAGGTTCGAATACTGCCTCGCGCATGGGTGTGTGTGATGTCCTTAGGTTAGTTAGGTTTAAGTAGTTCTATGTTCTAGGGCACTGATGACCTCAGATGTTAAGTCCCATAGTGCTCAGCGCCATTTTTAATAGTAATTTATTTGAAGGTCAACGAAGCTGAAAAAGGTGGCATGAACGACCAGTTACAGAAGGCATTCGAAGTGATGCCCGTTCGTATCAATGCAATGCTGCAATCTTCTTATCTCCGGCTGAGTGGTATTCCTTATCACTTCGGCATTTATCGAAGCACATGCTGTGACATTCTCTCTCGTATGTCGTGCAAACAGTAAATATTCACCGAATATGGCGTATGCATCCAAGGTGCCATTGACATGTAAACACCATTCCACAGTTTCGCAATACAACCCTAATAGGAACGGTAAGACTAGTATCGTCGAATCAAGCAAATGTGAATGATTTCTTCCTTCGAAGAACAATGCTTCTCACTTATGGAGAATGCCAACGAAATTCAGTGAGAGCTAGACACATTCGCTGAAAGACATCCTCACCGTAGTCACCCTACACGATGTACATTTAAATATGTTTGTGATAAATTGAAAACAACTGGATTTTTAATGCATCGGGAACATATCCGGCAAAGGAAAGTTACTAACGAGGAAACAGAAACTGGTACTCTTGCCACTGTGGTTCGGCATCCTTGTGTTAGTTCATGTCAAATCGCAAGGGAATCTAGCATGCTCCAGAGTACTGTCGTTCATGATCTGAATCGCCATAAATATCATCCTTACCATACCATTCTCTACTAAGAATTAACTGGTAGACTGTATGCGTCGCATTGAAATCTGCAGATGGCTCAGCTTCAGATTTAAAGGAATGACACATTTATTAATTTGATTTTATTTACTGACAAGGCTACGTTCACGAACAATGGAAATGTTAATTTGCATAACATGCATTACTGACAACCGAAGATCCATATTGGCTGGGGTAAGTAACAAACCACACACCGTGGACGGTGGATGTATGGTGCCGGATTCTGAAGGACAGAATTATAGGCCCCTATTTCATCGAAGGAAATCTTAATGGTAGGAAGTACACCACATTCCTGCAAGAAACATTAGGTCAGTTATTGGAAGAAGGAACAGGGAACAGAATGTGGTATCAACACGATTGGTGTCCGGCACATTTTTCGCTCGTGGCTAGAAATGAGTTGCAGAGCCAATTCCCAGATCGTTGGATTGGACGCGGAGATGTGTCATGGCCGTCTCGTTCACCACACTTGACGCCTCTGGACTTTTTCTTGTGGGGATTCGTAAAAGACATTGTTTATAAAGAAGTTCCATCAACACCGGAACTCTGGATAATTTTTATCAGACAGTATACTTCTGAAACAGTGCACCCTCATTTAGTTTATCCCTAATGTTCCATACTGTCGTGTTTAGACATTCTTGCAGAGAAGGTATCTCGTAAAGTAAATAGCTAATGGTGTACACTTCATTCGTTTCTCAAGACCAGTTACTTCAAGTACTAGCAACTAATATCAGTAACACGACACATATTGCTGCGTTCCCTTTCGTTAAGCGCAACTTTCTATTCTCTGCCGATGAAATTCCTCTGTAGACAGTAAGGCAATAAAATTTTTGGACTTGTGGTTTCGCTCCAGGAGGCCACGGTTATATAACCAGTAAGGCATAGGTATGCCAACGATGCTGCCTTAGGACCGTGCAAGGTCGATTAATTATAGCGGAGACCACAGTGGGGTGGACAAGAGGGGAAGGGGAGAGGAGTAGATGAAGTAGGTACCTGCAGCCGGCTGCAAGCAGATTCTGCCGAGCCTGCTGGATTTCTGCCTTGATGTGCGTTTCTCCACCTGTCAAGTTCCAGGTAGTGGGCGTCTCACTCCCTTCACACTCTGGGAACACACCAGCAGAAATTCGTTGCCCTGATTTCGAAGCAGGCACCGTAAACACTGCAAAATCAGCATAACAGCCCATGCATTCAAACTGCTCACAAGAATAATATGCAGAACAGTGGAAAAAGTTGAGGATCTGGTATTTGAGGATCACTTGGAGTTTAGACACGAGAGAGACAGTTCTGTCGTTGCGCATCATGATAGAAGCAAGACATGAGAAAAACTAAGACACATTCATAGGATTTGTCGAACTAGAAAAAGTGATTGACACTCTAAAATAATACAAGACAATCGAAATTCTGAACAAAGTAGGAGTAAGGTACGGGACGTGTAATACACAGTATGTACAAGAACCTAGAGAGAATGGTAAGAATGGAGGAGACATAACGAAATGCTTCAATTAAAAGTGGTGTAAGAGAGGTGATGCTGTCTTTCGCCCATACTACTCACTGTCTACATCGTAGAACCCACGACGGAAATGGAAGAAAGTTTCCAAAGTGTGCTCACAATTCACAGTAAGAAATTACCACTGATACGATTCGCTGATGCCATTGCTATCCTTGGTTGAAATGAATTACAGGATCTATTGAATGAAATGAATAGTGTTATGAGTACAGAATTGGTACTCAGAGTAAACCGACGTGAAACGAAAATAATCAGAAGTAGAAGAGAAACAGAACAGCGAGAAAACATCGCAACTTGGGATCAAGAAGTACACGAAGTTAAGGAACTTTGTTATCTTGGAAGCAAAACGACCCATCAACCCATCTTGGACGAGCCAAGAAGGACATATAAAGCAGAGTAGCACAGGAAAAGGAGGCGTTCCTGGACAAAAGAAATCAACTGGTAACAAATGTATGTCGTAAGTTGAGTACGAAATTAATGAGGATGTACGTTTGTAGCACCGCATGGTACAGAAGTGAATTATTTCCTGTGAGGAAATCGAAAATAAAGAGAATCCAAGTGTTCGCGACGTGTGCGATTGAAGAATGTTGGAAAGTAGGTGGACTGATAAGGAATGAGGAAATTCACATCTACATCTACATCTACGGGATTACTCTGCTATTCACAATAAAGTGCTTGGCAGAGGGTTGAGTGAACCAACTTCAGGCTGTCTCTATACCGTTCCACTCCCGAGCGGCACTCAGGAAAAACGAGCACTCAAATTTTTCTGTGCGAGCCCTGATTTCTCTAGTTTAATCGTCATGATCATGTTTCCCTATGTAAGTTAGTGCCAACAGAATGTTTTCGCAATCGGTGCAGAAAGTTGGTGATTGAAATTTCATGAGGAGATCCCTTCGCAACGAAGAACGCCTTTGATTTAATAATTTTCATCTCAATTTAAGTATCATGTCTGAGACACTATCTCCCCTATTTGCGATAATACAAAACGAGCTGCCCTTCTTTGTACTTTTCCGATGTCATCCGTCAGTCCCACTTGATGCGGATGCCACACCGCACAGCAATACTCCAGAATATGGCGGACAAGCGTGATGTAAGCAATCTCTTCAGTACACCTTTTGCACCTTCCACGTGTTCTGCCAATGAATCGCAGTCTTTGGTTTGCTCTACCCACAATATTATCTATGTGATTGTTCCAATTTAGGTTATTTGTAATTGCAGGCCCTAACTATTTAGTTGAATTTACAACCTTCAGATTCGTGTGACTCAGAGCGTAATCGAAATTTAGCTGATTTCTTTCAGTACTCATGTGAATAACTTCACACTTTTCTTTATTCAGGGTCACTTTTCGCACCATACAGATATCTTATCTAAATCATTTTGAAAGTCGCTTTGATCATCTGATAACTTTACAAGAGGTAAACACTTCCTTGTGGAACGCCGGATATTACTTCTGTTTTACTCAATGACTTTCCGTCTACTACTACGAACAGTGACTTTTCTGACAGGAAATCACGAATTCATGCGCACAACTGAGGCGATACTCAGTAGGCAAGCCGTTTGGTTAGGAGACGCTTGTGAGGAACGGTGTCGAAAGCCTTCTGGAAATCTAAATGTATGGAACCAATTGACATCCCCTATCGATAGCAGTTATCACTTCATGAGTGTAAAGAGCTAGTAGTGTTTCACAAGAATGATATTTTCTGAATCCGTGCTGACTATGTGTCAATAAATCGTTTTCTTCGAGGTACTTCATAATGTTCGAATACAGTATATGTTCCAAAACCCTACTCCAAATCGACGTTAGTGATATATGCCTGTAATACAGCGGATTACTCCTACTTCCCCTTTTGGGTATTGGTGTGACTTGAGGAATTTTCCAGTCTTTAGGTACGGATCTTCCTGTGAGCGAGTGGTTGTATATAATTGCTACATATGGTGCTATTTTATCAGCATACTCTGAGAGGAACCTGACTGGTATACAATCTGGACCGAAGGGCTTGCCTTTATTAAGTGATTTAAGCTGCTTTGTTTCACCGAGGATATCTACTTCAATGTTTCTCATCTTGTCAGTTGCTCTTGATTGGAAGTCAGGAATATTTACTTCGCCTTCTTTGGTGAAGGAGTTTTTAGAAAACCGTATTTATTAACTCTGCTTTAGTGGCACTATCATCAGTGACTTCACCGTTGTTATCGCGCAGTGAAGGTATTGATTGTGTGGTGTTACCGCCAGACACCACAGTTGCTAGGTGGTAGCTTAAATCGGCCGCGGTCCATTTAGTACATGTCGGACCCGCGTATCGCCACTGTGTGATCACAGACCGAGCGCCACCACAAGGCAGGTCTCCAGTTACGGAATAGCACTCGCCCCAATTGTACGACGGCTTTGCTGGCGACTACACTGACGAAGCCTTTCTCTCATTTGCCGAGAGACAGTTAGAATAGCCTTCAGCTAAGTCCATGGCTACGACCTAGCAAGGCGGCATTAGCCTTACATAGTTTGATAGCTATCGTATGAAATGTCTCATCAAGAACGTTGTAAACCAATGACGGATTAAAAGTTAAGTATTCCCAAAGCAACGTACTTCTCTTTATAGCAATTCATTGAGCGTCCTGTTTCAGACTTCTATGTAGCCTAAGTGAGATTACGCGTGCCTTTCGGCTACTTCAGTGTGGCGTAGCTGCCTTGTTACGCCACAACAGATTGCGTCTTGCCACTGGTGTTCTTTATGTATGATCAAAATCTCTTTGCGTTTTCTGCCAGATTTCGAGACATAATTTCGTTGTGGAAATTATTAAAAGCATCTCGCGTTGAAGTAGGCGCCATATTTCGAACTTCTGTATAACTTTGCCAAACTTGGGGATTTTGCGTTCTTTTAAATTTGGCATGCTTCTTTCGTTGCTTCTGCAATAACGATCTGACCCATTTTGTGTACCATGGAGGATCAATACCATCACTTTTTATTTTATGTGGTATATATCTCTCAATTGCTGTCGATACTATCTCTATGAAAACAATCCTCACATTTTCTATACTTACATGATCAGATCGGAAGGGGTGAAGACTGTCTCTTCAAAAGGTGTTAGTGCATTTTTATCAGATTTTTTAAACAGATATACTGTGCGTTTCTTTTTCTCCGCAAAATAGAGGAAGAAAGGAACACAAGGAAAACGCTAACAAAAAGAAGGGACAGAATGGTAGGACACGTTTCGAGACATAAGGAAACAAATTCCATGGTGCTAATACAACAAATAATTGAGAATATGTGCCGAATATGTTTCTCTGAGATGAAGAGATTGGTACAAGAGAAGAAATCGCGTTGAGCCGCCACAAACCAGTCAGTAGAATGATGGAAAATGGAAAAAGAAGATTACTGGTACGAGATTAGGACTCCACGAGTATTTTCAGTTTCAGTAAAAACTGCTGCACAAATTAAATTACTGAATTCAATACGATGTAAAAGGTTTAATCATTTAAGTGGGCATGACGGATATATCCGGCCCTTGGCACGTTCGCTCTCAGTTCAACGAATATATCGGACCACAGCAACCTGTCGCTTGTAGCTAATGGGAATGATGAATTCAAAGCCGAGACATACTATGACGTTATTACTAAAGTTTCATCCTACATCAGTTAAAATAATGCATTCTCAAAGTTTTAACGATTTTCAATGTTTTTACTGCCATGGACACAAATTATGGCAGCTCCTGAAGAAAAAACTGCTTTTCGAGTTGTTTTGGAGTTCGCTAACGACTTTCATGGAAAGATTTATTGAATTTACCTCTACACCTGGTATATTAGTTCAGATTACGGTGACCAAGAGACGAGAAAGCAAGCGGTGTTTTCGACACAATGTAGGAAAACAAAAACGAATTCCTTTACGTCACTGAATATGAAAAATTGAAGGAGGGTAACTAGTTAACAGCGTACGTCAGCTAGCAGATATTAGTAAAACAGAACCGCAAAAGAGATGTCGTGATGGTCAGCACGTTTCGTGACAATGCATTGCAGGAAGTAAACTCAATTTTTTTTTGCATTTGTGGTAAATATATGAGACGCGTGGCTAGAAGTAGGTCACAGTTGCAAAACTATCAAGTGGCCTGGAACAGCCTGAAAAAGTTATCAGACCATCACAGACGTTAAGTGCGGGGTTATTTTCCATTTATCTTGTATTAGGTTCAGTATAGGGTCTGGGGTACCTGCAACACGCACACACACTCACAACAGTGTAACTGGGCTAGGGGTTTGCAATGGGATGTAACAGTTCCTCAAACATTATTCCTATATGGGACATACATCTTGAATCTTTTAAGTATATAAGAAGTAGTGTCAGCCGCAGTTTATCAGTATTCTACGTTACCAACACATCTGACTGGTAAAAATGCATATCGCCTTTGCTCTGTGGTTATGAAGCCAAATCTTGCAATAATCAGTAAGCATAAAGCTGTATTTAAGATAGCTGAAGTCAATACCCTCTCCTGTGATTTACTGTACTGTAATTGTAACACACCCCACGTCTACCATAATCCATGTGTTTCAGTGCATATAAGAGGTGACCTTGACTGATAGTATTTTACTGACATAAGTCTCTCTGGGTATATTTGGAAGACGAGGAAGAAGTGGTCCTGCAAATACTTTGTAGATACTTTTGGCAGTGAGAGTAAATCTAAATCATCGCTGGACACCAAAGAAACCAAGTCGTGTGGTAGGACAAGAAAAGAAATATTCTTGTACAAAATCTTTATTAATTATTGCATAGACATACATAAGAAATATGAAAATAACTGAACACGAAAGGGCAATACGGGATGTCTGCATTAACTGTAAATTCTGATGGAATGTGGCCAAACACTGGCGTACATGCAGCTAATGATAGAATCGAGGGTGTCTCTACATTAGTGGATATACGAGGGATTTGTTTATAAACTTTCCTTCCCAGATGAGTTAGCTTAAAGGAAGGTTCGTTATATTGTATCAACATGCTGTGGACTGGACATTGTGCATTTTATTATTCCACAAGTATTAAGACCAAAGTACCATAAACTGCCTTTATTTCCAAAAATAATTTTATTTTGCAGGTCTTAATAAAAAGAAGAAAGATAGCAAATAGACTTAACCCTTTCCCTATTAAGGAAACTAATTCTTCAAGTCTAGTTAGCGAGAAAACTGAAAATGGAATAGATCGACATAAGAAAAACAAAAGCGAAAAGTGGAAGATTTGGCAGAATCATTTCCCATGAAGGAAAACTATAAACTGCTACTCGAAAAAGCAAGGCTTACAAATTACTTTAATTTTTTGAATCTCTGTATATTAGTCTAATTTGTTACACACAGTTCCAGAGTTTTCGTCAGTCAGTCAGCCGGCAGTTGATGGTTGGAGTGCTGACTCATTATCTGAGTATCCAGTTATGCTGGCAACTGATGTGATATATATAAGGATCATATCAACCTATACCACATCAACAACAGCCTGAAGATGGCGCATTGAAGCGCTGAAACTGGTTGTAACAAAATAAAATGAAATCATAAGGACGGCTGTAGGTGTTTTATTTTGTCGCAATAGTAAACGGCTGTCTTCCCAGAGACCTCCTGCGAATAGCATGGACATACAAAAACAATATTCCGCATGTCGTTAGCCATGTGTCTACATCCTGTCCTCGGACATCCATTATGTATAATGGCGTTCGTTGGACGCATTTTACTTTAAACTCGCTTGCCCGGTGTCGGCGGATAAACACGATACTACAGTGGCTATGTTATTCCGAGTTACAGTGAAAAATTCCCTCGGACATGCATGCATGTCCTAAGGAACAGGCACTTCGACGACTACAGCCGTTATGAAATGCAAGAAATTTATTCACAGTTGCGAATATGGACAACCATCAGCTGTATAATAGAATGACGACAGTGAAAGCCTCTGCCTGACCGGGTCTCAAAACCGGATTTCCGGCTTATCGCGAGCGGTCACCTTATCGTTTGACTATCCGAGCAGAACTCATGGCCAGGCCCGAACTACGGTAGATCGTGAGCCACATGTCTAAATCCTGTATCCGTACGTCCACTACGTACGAGGGTCAGTCAATAATTAGAGAGACAAAATGGTCTGGGGAAAAACTGTTAGTAGGGCAAGTTTGATACTTTCGTGGCTATGAGTTGGTATCACTAGGATGAGTCCTGATCAGCTGATATATAAAAATTGTTTTGTTTATAACGGCAAAAATACATCTCAAGATGGCGAGCCCGCTTCAAACGTCCACATAAGTTGAACAACGTTCTGTTATTCGTTTTCTTTCTTGCTGAAGGCGAGAAACAAGAGAATATATACTGTAGACTGTCTTAAGTTTATGATGAGCGTTGTATAAATCGTTAAAATTTTTACAAGTGTGTAGGGCATTTCAAAAATTTTCTCGACTCAGTGACAGACCAACACCGGTGTGGCCGACCTGTTGGAGTTTCCACTCCCTCACTTGAAAGTCGAATTGATGACATTATTCGTGCCGACCGCCCTTGTGACCGGGAAATGATAGTTGATAAGGTTCAAGTTAGTGCTGACACAGTTCATAACATTATCTGTAACAAGCCGAAGTACCGCAAAACATGTGGAAAATGGGTCCCAAAGGAGTAGACGCGGCTACACTAGGAAACTAGGTTGAGAGTGTGCACAGAGCTAAAGGAACGTTATGAAAGAAAATGTGAGCACTTCTTCAGCAAACGTTTAACTTTTGATGAAACTTGAGTTCGCGATTATGAGCCAGAATGAAAAAGACAAAGCATCGAGTGGAAGCACACCAACTCACGAGTTAAGAAAAAATTCAAAGCCAAGCATCTGCAGGAAAAGTCATGTTGACGTTGTTTTGGAATACTGAAGGTCAAGTTTCTTGTGATTATCTCAAAGAGCAGCGTAGAATGTACAGCCAATATTACTCCTATTTGATTTTAAACAAGATGAGGCCAGACATGAGAGAGAGACGTCGTGAGAGGAGAGGTGTGATTCTCCAGCAAGACAACGCAAGTCCTCATATTGCACATCTAGCCCGTGAAACCATCGACAAAATGGTCTGGGAAGTACTGCCTTACAGTCCTCATTTAGCACCTATTGATTCCCATTTGTTTAGTGCACTGAAGGAGGCATTACGTGGGAAGAGGTTGCAGGACAACGAGGACGTGAAAAATTTTGTCGGAAATTGGTTCAAACAACAAGATTTTGAGTTCTTTGCAGCCGGAATAAAAAACATTGTAGCCCGTTGGAATAAGTGCATAAATGTTCAAGGGTATTATGCTGAAATGTAGGAACAGTATTGTTTTGCAAAAATAAACGTTTTTTTTCTCCAGACCAATTTGTCTCTTTTATCATTGAATGACCCTCGAATATTCCCATACAGCCTTGAAAGTCAGCTGCTCGGTGCCGGCGGATAAATGCGATACTGCAGTGCTTGTGTAATCCCCAATTACGATGCAAAGTTCCTTCGGACAAGCACGCATCCATGTCCGAAGATACTCGAACTGCGGCGACTACAGCCGTTATATGATATACGAAATACATTTGCAGTATATTCTCGGCAACAAATAGGTTCAATGGCTGTCTGGACGTCAAGATATACTCACATCAAATACTCGTTTCCTTATTGAAACATTACAATGTATTACTACCACGTAACCGTGATCCCTTAATCGGAACAGCATTACGACCTAATATAGGAATAACGTAACGGACTGCTGGTAATAAGCTCCTGATTCGGCTACATACCTAGCTGTAATAGAAATAATCAAAGTAGATCCATGGCACGATAGACAGAAGATATATACTTGCATAGCCCTGAGCCCAGGTGATCCCATCGTTTGACAGAACTTTACAAACCACGAAATTATCAGCGGAATTTGAGGGAAATTTTAACGCCTACATCTTCATTTACGCTACATTATATTGTGTGGCAGAGGGTAGTTATGGTATATACATAACTTTTTAATAATCCTACCTGATAATGGTCCGACTGATGAACAATACTCAAGAAATGCCGAACGAGTCTTTTGAAAACCACTTCTCTTGTGGATGAGGTAATTCCCTTCAGATTGTTCCAGGATATCTTAGATACTCCTCTGCATCTCTATGACAATTTTTTAATTGGTCTTGCCCCTTTAGTCCATATATGACAGCTATTCTGAGGTATTTTCCGGTTGTTATTGTATGCAATGTTTTATTGCCAAACTCGTAACCTATGCACGTGCAGGACATTACATTTATTTACTTGCAGTGTCAACTAGACCAATCGTGAACTGTTTGCATGTATTCCCGCATTTCGATACGGTTGTCTGATGTTGCAACCTTCCTGTAGACAACAGCTTCGTCCGACAACCGCCCCGGACAGCTTACGACGTTATCCTCTACGTCATTTACATACAGAGTATTGCAAACATTAATAGCCCTGTAGAGCTCCCCTGGGCTACACCTATCGATTTTTTCCCTTTAAGTCACAACTCTTATTACTGTTTGCTAGAAAGTCCTGAAACCAGCCATTTGATCTGCTACTCGATAAGCTTTTATCAATGGCGTTTCGCGCAGATTTTTCTAGGGGTTCACTGGAGGGTTGTCTACAAAGTTTCAAATGACTAACACACTTGGTTGAAAAATAGTAAAAAAGAACTACTCTACGGAAATACATTTACTTTACGATTGACTTTGTCTCGAATAATCCATACTCCACTCATTAAGATCAGAGATTATGTCAGTGAAGCATTCATTCAATTCATTGAATTCTACAATGCTGCTGACAATGTCCTTCTCGATTGAGAGCGCTGCTACTGCTCTTAGCAGCTGCTGACTCACAGCACGAAGCAGAAAACCTTCAGGTCCGCGTCAGACGATGTCGCCAGTATGGTAACAGTCACTTTCAGGAGTTTCATTGTCTGACTACAATATTTCTGCAAATCATTTAAGAATAGGGATTCCAGAAATTTCTAAACTCATTCCTCGTGTTTGATATCAGAACTTTTGTTCTCAGTTTATTGCCTTCAAGGATGGGATTTATTTTGCAAGACGCCTGTAGCAATGTTTGCAGAAAGTGACCTGCATACAACACACACGTTTCGGAATTAAATAAATGTGCAGCTACGACATATCTGGTAAATTAAAAGCTTTCAGCAACTTGAGCGACTTCTTTCGAAAAATCCGTTATTTAATTCATTTTCCTATCCACATCTCTGTGCAAGCTGCAGCAGCTCTCTGCATGTGGAAATCATGTCAGATACGTTAGCTCGATTATATTTTTGCAGTCTTCTACCCCTTGTTGTACACACAGTGGCTCAACTATTCATTTTTGTAATTGGCTGTACAATGCTGAAATGTTGGCACAGTGAGATTGTAAATACAGACAACCAAAATTGAAATGCTGGTGCCTTCATTTCAGACGTTACACTGTTGCTGAAATAATTATAGTGGTTTGTCGAGATGGAATCACAGTTTCCTCCAGGCATTCTACAAGTCACTGTTTTCAGACACAACTTGCACATTTCTTGATTTAAACTTCCACCTTGAGTAGGAAACATGGCAGACTTTCTTACTCAGTATGTCAATTACACACTGTGAAGAATGTAGGAAAAACTAAGAATCTCACTAAAGTCAACGAAATATCTTCTAACGTCCCTATTTGCCTCTCTGCATAGGTTAAAATCAGGTCCTGCGTTTCGGCATAAAAGTGAACTACATAGGCATGTTCAAAATGTTTATTCAGAAGAGTCTGTGCACCTGAAAGACGACCACTCATGACACCTGTGCAATTGTAGCTCTGAGAAATAACTATACTCTCATTTCTCTAAGCGATTATTCTAAAGTTATTGAACACTGTTCGCGAGGTGTCTTGAATGTCAAAGACCTTGCTACAGATATCACGTTAGAGGAAACATATCTGACTATTATGATAAAAAGTGAAATTGTTGATATCTCACTGTCGTACAAGCGCTAACTCGTACAGAATCAGTGACAGCAATTTTCTTATTTGCTCTGACATAGTAAACATCCATCATACAAGAAAGAATAAAATTTTGAATATGTTTACCTTTGAATACAGCAGCCTTGTAAAGATCATCGTTACTTACAGTATCAGGTCCAGCAGTGAAACCTAAATGAAATCTAGAAGACGTTGGGAAATTCCTGGATTTGATGAGTTGCTGCATCCATAATTTCCAAGAAGTGCAAGCTCAGAAACACAATAAACTACAACAGATCACAGAGTGTGTAACAATATTGGCGAATCTGATCATTGTGCCTAGAACCTGTGTATCGGGAGAATGACTCATGCATGCACAGTGACAGATGGTCTGGAAGCGGGTTCATTCGGGTACGTAGTTCCAATTTTCATCCACCAGAGAACAGTAGTGCACAGACACATTCAAGAAACAGGTCAAGAGCACGGTTTTGCGAATTATTCTGTTTATTTCCTGAAGCCCATTTGTTTATTTATCTCTGTACAGTTTTGTATATGCTTTTAGTAGTGTCAGTGATGCGCGATTGTGGTCTAAAGTAAACATGTAGATCACTGCTCTACTGAAGGACGTTGTACGATGGGGAATTTTTTAACGTAACATGTCAAGTAAGTTTATGGTAAAAGGAAAGCTAATTCGAGTGTAAATGAAAATAGTTAACAACTTAAAGTGTAAAGAAAATATCAGAATGCTAAATATTTATTTCGGGAAAAAGTACAGTTCGAAAGCATGTTATTTGTTGATTGCTTGGTCATGAAAAGCGCGGACTAACAAGAGAGAATAATGTTTTTCTATTGGCCTTAAAGAAAACTGACCAATCAGAACAGAGTATTCTTCGTTCCTCATTTCTCTTGGAGATACAGAAAGCTTTCAGCAGTCTAGAGTACTCGGGGCACAACCTTCCAATGGGACAGTCGTGTGTAGTAAGAGCTCCGAAGTAAGTTATAATTTGCCGGTTATCGTTGTGCTACACTCCTCAAAAGTGCTTTAAGGTGAAGGCAATGTGCTTTTTAGAATGTACGGATTTTTAAGCAATTTACTGTATGAGAAAAGACAGTAATTCCTCGTGACATATTGAGCAGATTGGTGACTAAAAACTTGCGTGCATTAGACACCGAAAACTTAATAGCATGGCGAGCATTTTCATTTAAGAACAATCCGTGCTTAGTGCTTAGTAGATTTCGGGAAATACGTTAAAATAAACTTGCTAACGTGAATGAAAGTATTTTACGCATACTGTGTTAAGACTAGCACGGTCTTAGAAGTGTACGTATTAAATATCAATGTTAAGAATATAGCAAAGTTTTGCCAGTACTTCCACCTTTCACTCGAAATTAAGACCTTTTCCCCATTCTTGGAATAGTTACGTTGTATGATGCCCGGTGCGAATTGAAATACCGTAGGATTCTGCTCGGCTTTCATACCGCCGATCTGCTGCAGTGAGTTCACTGGTAGCTGCAGATAAAGGACGGAAGGAGCCGCGCCGCCTCAGTGTCTTCCCATTGGCTGCCTACAAGCTCTATCTAGTTGTTGTGTAAAACCACTTTCCCTAAAATATTGTGATCTGGACAAATCCGTCTTTTTTTCTTTTTGTCATCTGTGACAAATGTATGAAATTATCAACGCCTCATAACTAAGTACTTTTCTGTCATAGAGGCGGAAGAATGGATGATTTTAAATTTAAAATTTTTATGTACTGTAGTATTCTGTCAGATGAATATTTCTGTGGGATCCACTGCTCCGCTTGCCACAAGACGAACCGACGCTTGCTCGTACTTTGTTCACTAAACGAGAGTGCGACAGGGCGAAGTGAAGGAAAACAGCATTAACCTGGGTCCCGTTCTCCTCTGCTCTATCTCTTATTGACGATTATATTGATCTGAAAGTCTCTGGATGTCTGTTTGTGCAATCCGTAATGATTTTTGTAGAAAATCTTCCTCGATCTCGAAGAAGGTCGTAATGCGTGATCATAAAACATGTTCCACATGTCCAGAACCGAACGGAGTCAGTGATATAGGCCAATAACTATGTGTGTTTGTTGAAAACGCGGTTGACCTGCCCTTTTTCCAGCCGCTTAGGGCCTTTCATTGGACAACTAACTACGAGAAGTTGCTGTTCAAAGAGGAGCTATGACCAGTACTCCATTCTTCGGCTGCGTATATTCCTGTGTGTGATTTAAGTTCTAAAGGTACTAGAAATTTTCGTACAGTAAACGTATCCCATGGGTCACCACATGTAAGTTCTCATAGCTCTGCGTGGTAGTAAGGAACTGGTGCGATTGAAAGTGGGCATTAATGTTAGACTGGAAAAGTTAATTTAAGCTATTGCTTCTTGGATTATTCACTTGTTAGTAAGTGGGCAACACCAGGGATCGTTTCAAAAATAGCAGCATTTTGCAAAAAAAAGAGGCTCTGAGCACTATGGGACTTAACTTCTGAGGTCATCAGTCCCCTAGAACACACATCCATGCCCGAGGCAGGATTCGAACTTGCGACCATAGCGGTAGCGCGGTTCCAGACTGTAGCCAATAGAACCGCTCGGCCACCCCAGCCGGCAGAATTTTGCACAAAAGCAACAAAATTCAGAGCTTAGTGCTGTGCGGTGAATAGAGGAACGAGTTTATTGGTATAGAGCCTTCCCACAATATACACCCAAAGCGAAAACTATGGGAACGGCAAAACTGCATGCGTCTCGGAGGGACATATATTCCTCATTAGATGCCTCCCGTATTACAAGCATGGAGATGTCTACCGCCAACAGGATGAAACGGAGAAGTGTATCAACTGCAGAGGCTGATGGTTGTTTCAGTAGACAACATTCTGTCGGCACGATACAATCATCGTCAGTCACTGCAGTGCAGAACTGCAGTACTATGGCGTTCATTTAACGAGTAAAATAAACTGACTTGGGAAAGGCGGAATGCATGTGATGTGACAAAACAGTAATTGTCTCGACCTGAAACTCCCATATCACCTGTCGGGCTTGAACTGTGACGTATTGGTGTTGTGGCGGGTGACGTCACACGTGTGCGGAGCGTTGGTTTGTTTTCGTTAGGGACGTTTGTATTGTCACCTTATGCTGTGTTTGTAGTCTATATTGGATATATAACATAGTGGTGCTAATTTTGATGGTATGAACATGTTACTGGATCAACCAGTTTAGTTACTTAAGAGAAAGATGAGTTTACGGTGTTCTCCGCTTACGCTCCTAATCAACTAGAGTTTAAACGTTATCTTTGGTTGTCTTGGTAGCGTGAGTACACAGTGATTTCAACTTATGTGAACTCCGGCACATATTTTTTTCAAAGGTGAGCCAACCTGTAATGTAATGAAATTAATAACTTAGTGAATAATAATAGTAATATTACTGAATAAGGAAATCTGATACATCAATAATTAAGAAAAACGTAAGTCTTCAAAAGTTTATTGAAAATGAAGACTGCTTATTCTAACGTTAAGTGTCAAGAACGTGATGTTAGTAATTGAAAGCAATGTACAAAGATGTAGCAGAATTAGTTCAGTTGGGTTGCCTACAGAATGAAGTCGCCACATCCAGTTTAGCGCATAACAACTCACACAAAAAGTATTTACGAGTAATTTCAGGGATTTTGCAATTTTCTATTGAGCTGTATTGGTGAACACATGTTACTGCATTTTGTCCATCTCGCAGTTTAAACCTTTCTGAATCGGTATCGGGGTATTCGTTGTTGTTACTATATTTCGTTAATTTTCGCGATATTTGCTACCTGTACTTTTTCGCTTTCTATTCTGATATTTCATTTTGATTTCTGTATTGGTGTCTGGCTTTTAAGTTAGTTTATATTTATAGAGTGATATCTTCGATACCAGTTGAATTTATCTAATGTGATGCTTTACTTTTGCATTTTCGATGCAGACCTCTGCATGCTATTCTTCATCGTATTCTTCCGGTTGTTTTGTTTTGTATACGCCAGTATTTTTGGGGCTCTGTGGGTTTTACTTGAGAATATAACTCCCCAGATCCCCCTTAAGGCCCAATATTCATTATTTCGAATTTTTAAGTTTCTGAATTGATATTTATATTTTGGTTTTAGAGGAACTGTTGAATATGACGTCCTAATCGCCATTTTTAAATCAAAGTTGTGTTGCATCTTGAGGGTAGTGATGATGTTATTTATCAAAGTGGACGGGTGTTATCGAAGGCTCTCGTCTTCCCCAATAATTCACCATACTTGAGACACAGTGCCGTACCCCCGGCCGCGAGAGTTCGCCCCTGTTTGGTCTTAGGAGGGGAGGGGCGCCCACAGCGCCGGCTGTCACCTCCACCTGAAATCACGCAGGCCACAGCTGTTATTCAGTTTAATAAAGACGTAATGCGTTTTCACGTCGCAGGCTGACAGTTATTGGACGGGTGAAGTAATTGCATCGGTTAAACGCTCGAGCGATGTGATGTGGTGCTGTAACGACATAACAACACAAGTTTTCACCCCAGATGTAAGCATTCCCGTTATACAGTAGCAGGCAAGCATTAGTTCTCTACATTCTGTAATTTCCTGCAGGCGATATTATCGAGTGCGCTGCTGCCAAGGCACCCATGTTGATTAGTTTGATTCTGTTTAGAGCGAAGATAACAGAATATCTTGTAGTAGTGAATCCTGTCGTAGGTGTTCTATAGATGAGGAGGATGATGCCAGAGCATTGTCAACTTGGACTACTCTTACATGGGCTGAGTTACTTACGAGAGTGTATACTGTGGAAAGTCATTTAGACTTCTTATGGGAATTTTGTGGATTGTCACCGGGAGACGTGTGTGGAACTCTTTTAAAAAGGACCAACGTTTATTTCCCGTTTTAATTATAGGACTATTCTACGAAATGTACGAAACTAGTACGATCAGGAAAAACACGTAGTTCGTTATATGCCAACTGACGATACATCAGGGTATTATTTTGGTCCCGTCCTGGGTTAAAGAACACACGCTACTAGTCACTGTTATAGAAAGTTATTTAAGTACAATTACTGTTGGCGATTACTTTGATTTTTGCAGTCTTATGTGTTATTTGATTGTTGTGAATTTTACAAAATGCTGTAGCTTTGTTTTCACAGTTTGGCTTAGGAGGCCAAAAGTTTCCTTGTGAGACGCTCATGGTTTCTCTGAGAGATAGCTACAGAGTATCCGACAATCGCAGAGGAGGAGTGCTCCAAGCTGCAACTGATTTGGAATTTATTATATAGTGCGAAATACTTCACACTCGACAGCAAGGCCAGCCTGGGTGGCCGAGCGGTTCTAGGCGCTACAGTTGGAACCGCGCGACCGCTACGGTCGCAGGTTCAAATCCTGCCTCGGGCATGGATGTGTGTGATGTCCTTAGGTTAGATAGGTTTAAGTAGTTCTAAGTTCCAGGGGACAGATGACCTTAGCAGGTAAGTCCCATAGTGCTCAGAGCCATTTGAACAATTTTTTATGATGGAAACAGGAACTATTTGCAGGAAAAGTAGTTATATATGACCTAGTTAACGAATAATAACTTACTACGCGTACATAGTGTTGTTAAGTAAAAGTGCAACAGCATTCGTTACATGGGACCATTTCATATTCTAGTAAAATAATACAATTAAGTGTAGCCATTCTGAAACTAAGACCGTATTTGAGCTCATAAATCCAACAACGAAAGGTTCTTAAGCAGCACTGGAGCGTTCTCATATAACGAGTTCTGACAGCTGCCATCTAACAACTTTGTGTCGAATTCACCTGGAACACCGCAAAAAGGGTAAAGTATCGTTATATGAATAACTACACCAGCAACACAGATGTTCAAAAACTTTCACTAATTAGGAATTACATTCAGGAGATTTATCGATTTGCCTTGTGTTATTCCCCACTTATGAGTGAACCATAACTTTGGTTTTATTTCAGATACTTCACAGCACATTCAAATGGCCGTAGTAACACTCTCATAGAATTTAAACTTTCGCTTAAGTTTTCTTCAGATTTCATTTTTATTTCGTTTCATTATCCTTCAGTTAATGTAAATCAACCGTTCACAAATTTAGCTAACTCTTAAATCTTCGGAATATGAGATACCTATTTTCGTCCATCCATTTAACAAATGGGTCGTCCAGTACCTTTAAATTGTATGGCTTCGTGCGCTGTGTTATATTAACGTCACCAGTTTCCACTTTTGATGTAACAGATCAGAGTGCTCCCAATAGGTTCGTCTACTCTCATGTAATGTTAGCAAACAGGGGAGATCGGTGAAGTTTTATTCCTAGCGGACCTGAATAAGCTAAATTGCATCAGCTTATTTGTTGTGGTGGCAATATATTTAGAAAATGCGTTAAAATGGTACATACCAGCAATCAACTGAACGAAATCACAAGAATAAACAAATTCAGGAGATGTGTAGCTAACTTTTTCGTAACTATTAGGAAGAGAGTTATTCAAATGTACAAGTCACAGTGCTGTTCAAGGTAGAATAAAAGTGTGTGGAGTTGGAGACGATGTATGCTTGTATTCAGCAATAGACGGTTTTGCTATCACATTATTCTGGAAAAAAAAAAAAAAATCCGGTCTGGCAGACGTTAAGCACAATGTAACCAAGAACATTCTGAAAGTTATTTAGAAAACTGTGACGAATACAATTCACATTACTATTCTATTATCGTACTGCATAACACCGAGACATCTTAAAAAGAAAAATTATTTGTTTCGCCTTATTTTGTTTCCATATCTGTAAACTATCAAGTGCAGTACCGAACTACCTATTAATTTTATTTTATGTCACCTTATCCTAGTCTTTTGTTCTGTAGGCCGTGAGTTGTTACCTGCCATTTCCATTTTTTATGTATTCCATCTACTGTTAGCAGCTAACATGAACTACATTGTGTTTTATCATAGAGACTAGAAAATACTCCTTGTTTTATTACTGAATTTACATGTGTGTACCAAACTTTTTCGCCTAAAGGTACTAGGCATTACAGAAGTCTATAATATACAATATATTTCTAATCAGTTATTATCTACACATAATGTAAGCTGCAACTGACTAAAAATGGTTCAAATATTAACAAAGTTATCATTAAATCATTACTGGGTTTAAGTCACACATCCTGATTTCGTTGTATTTACCATGCAACAAACATTCTCTGTATCACTTTTGCCTCTTTTGTAACTCTTTTATTATTTCACACAAGTCCTTAGAAACATGTAAGGAAAGTAACTTATCATTGTTATCTAACGAAGTACGTTAAAATTCCTCAAATATTATTAAACTATTTCATTATTTTTGAGACAGCATTACTGTGTCATTTTCTTCGGGTTTAAGTTAACTGTACAGCCATGAATATTGCGTAATACTTTAGACTGTGACAAAATCCTAGCGTCAAGGTGATCCAGACTTATGTGCTGCACATCTGGCTCATGTCGTACCCCCATAAATCTCCCAAACGACTCTTCTTTAGTTTTGGTGAAATAAATAAAAAATGAAATAAAAACGTGCCTTCAGCTACAGCATTTTCCTCAGCAACATTAGCCCCGAAAGTAAATTTCAACGACATAACAAATCATAGTGCATAAGGGCCAAAGTATAAATAGCAGCGGTGATGAACTCTCTCTGAATTTTCAGTCGAACATAAGGCACCATTAATTTCTTTGTTTACTCTTTTGAGGTTACATCCACATGCTAATCAAATGTTGTTTGCCAATGCAGTTCAGTGAATTGCAACATCAGTTTGATTACACTAAGCGTGCTTTGATTTATGTGTCTCACGCAAAGACACTCGCCATGCTTCTGTTATAAGCAGCATCTGAGTTTGTTTACATACCTACTACTTCATAAACAGATACACAGATAAGCCAGAATGTTATGGCCGCCGATCTACTGTCGATATAAATCCGTTCAGGCGACAGCAGCGACACATGGCGAGGAATGACTGCTAGTCAGACAATCGCACGGTGCATGTTGTATATCACAAGGGCTAGAGCGTGATGGAATGGAGTGTGTTGAGCGGTTCGATGAACACAGTCCCGATTTCCAGTTGATGTGTTGGCTCTCCTATCTCGACACATCTAAACCCGATCGAAGACATCTGGGCATGTGGCGTCAGAGCTCATGGCACCCCTCCCCGGAATTTACGGATTTAGGTGACTTGTGTGTGCAGATGTGATGCCAGCTCCGTCCACTGACCTACCAAGGCTTCACTACATCCCTGCCACGACACGTCCACGTTGATACCCGTGCCAGAGGTGGACATACCGGCTGTTAGGTAGATGGTCATAATGTTGTAGCTGATCAGTGTAGTTTCTACGTTAAAGTATAGACAGCCGTTAAGAGTGAAAAATGTATGCTGAGGACTTCAAATGTTGATTACCTTTTAGTTCCTGCGTGTGTAGTGCCATATTACTTGTGGCTCACTGTGTTGAATAGTAGATGTCGGGATTATGGAGACTACTTTGTTGTCCTTAGGAGCAGTGATTTTGTAGTCACTCTAGTCTTTTGAGTGTTATCATTAATGTCATTGATTTTCCTACTCTTTTTTAGAATTATACTTAGTGTCAATGATATTTCTGTTAACCGTAGTTGGCAAATGTTAATGTTGCACAAAACAGTTTCTTCCATTTCCATCGACGGAGAGGTAATGACAGATGCAACTCGCATCGGGGAAACACTCGAACGAGTTTTATTCCGAAGAACCTTCCATTTGTTTCCATTAATCTACTAAGAGGAACCACCGAAATGTAGATCTTGTTGGTCGGAAGAGAATATGAACCACAGTCACCCCAATGCGAGCCATCTACATTACCACAACGCCAACTGTTGCAAATAAAACAAATAACGAGACTTGTTATATCATCAATCCAAAGGTTTATTCGATTGGCAACTGTGGTTTCAGGTGGTATTGGCCGCGGTATCGCGGACGCACATTTTGGCAGCCGGACGGTCTTCTCCAGACGTCGCGTTGGTGGTCACGCGTCAACACATTCAGCGTCTGGCATGGCAGCTCTCAAGATCTGCACGGTGTGATGTACAGACCTCCAAGGTGGGCGCGGGGGACACCGGAGTGATCTGCGTCAAATATAAATTTCAAAATTATAAACGTCGCCCTATTATGGTGAGTTGATATGACATCTGTAAAGGAAAGTGCTAAATTATCGTAGGACCACATGCTAATAAATGGTCAGTTTCTGTATCCATAGAGGGGATGTTTCTATCGCGCCAACTCATGAACCCTAGAATACTAATTATCGCAAATATGAAAATTACCGACAGTGAATGTTTGCCTATTTACTCCTCCCGGAGTGTTATCTATTGTGGTGAAATGATCTACTAAATTATTGCATCAGATGGTAGATATCTCACGCAGACGCATGTATTATCCTCACCTGAAATATATTCATTATGGAACGGAGTGAATTGTGACTGTTGCTAAATCCATCCTTACCAAAATAGTAGAGTTTCTTAAAACAAGTTGTGTAAATGTTCAGTTCAAATTCGGAGAGCTTCAAGGATAAATACGGGACAGAAAAATAAACGATCATGCAGCATAAGAAATGGGACTAAAATACCAAGTATAATCGTGGGAGGCTGTAGGTGAAACTGCGCTGAGAACTTGATAACTGTTATGGGCGGGAGGGGACATAGGAGAATGTTTTCTGAAAGGCTCTCCCTCATCTGAAAGTGTAGGCAACGGTATTGTATGTACCATTGATTCTTCAGTTTAAGTATATCCTACCAATACTAGAGCTAAAAGATACGTATCCCGCGAAAGGATTTTGTATCTGATCAGAGTTTACAATTGGTATAAAAGAACAGCAGACTATAGGTACCGAGAAAGTTTATGGGTCGACCATAGAATTTTGTAGCCATGGTGATATATCTAAACTGACACCATTTCAGTTATATTAAAAATCGTAAAACTCTATACTCGAATAATATCTTGAAGACTCCCCTTCTGAAGGGAGCTACCATGTGATCATGAAATGAGAAATACTCTTAGAAACCAAAATCTGTTGTCCTTTACACAGATCGAAGTACCACTCACCGTAACAGCACCGCCTTAATCCTCCTCCTGCAGCCGTCTCTGCAGCAACTCCACGAAAAAGGCGTCCAGTGTGAACTGACGCCCCTGTTCGAAAAGATCTTATTACTTTCATGTTATCTAACACGTGAAGTGATTCACAATTTGTGCTAGTTCCTGTCATATACAAGTATAACGAATTGTAACATTTACCACAAATTCGCACGGTTCAGGTATCGAAATTAAGAATATAGTAATTCAATTTAGTATCCAACTAACACAATTCGTTTCACATCTCAGATACTATTAACACTAACAAGTAACTAATATCCCATTATCTTTAACATTTTCTGTGTACGACTGGTTAATGATGTGCTTCTTAGGTTATGCCGTGTTGTTGTTACTGCTTTACGGTCAACATGTCAACAAGTGACCGAGCCATTTTCTACAGATCGTGAGACGTTTCTTGACTGATACGAGTCAAGCAGAGAGTACATTACTGCAAAGTTCGCAGCACATGAAGTTGATGGCTCGGACGTCCGTTGAAGTTTTGTGCACAAAATGAACACAACAATTCGGCCTAACACCCGGAAGCAGACCAGTAACTAGTACCATCTTCGAGAGTAAGTTATCATGTAATGAGAAAACGAAAATTTCACTTTGAAACCAAATGCTACTATTCCTGATACTGTTCGCATTTATACTAACCGGAGCAGGACGGACTTCTTTCTCTTCCTGCAGCCGCTTCTGCAGAATCTCCTCAAAAAAGGCGTCCAAAGTGAACTGACGCTCCTGCTGGAAAAGAACTTATTAGTTTTATGTCACCCAACATGTGCAGTAATCCAAAATTAATACTAGTTTCTATCATATAAAAGTGTTACGAAGTGTTACATTTGTCATAAATTGAGCAGTGTACAAGTATCGGTATTTAATATCTAGTAACTCAGTTTAATATCCAAGAAACACCAGTCGTGTGATGTCTCAGCAACAATTAATACTAACAAGTATCTAATATCCCATTATCTTTAACATTTTCCTGGGCACGACTGGTTGATGATGTGCTTCTGAGGTTATGCCGTGTTGTTGTTCCTGCTTTATGGTCAACATTTCAGTAACTGACCGACCCATCTTCCTCAGGTCGTGTGACGTTCCCTGACTGGTTTGAGTCCAAGCAGCGAGAACACATTAGTGCAAAGTTCGCAGCACATGAAGTTGATCGCTGGGACGTCCGTCGAAGTAATGTGCACAAAATGAACACAACAATTCGGCCTAATACCCGGAAGCAGACCAGTTTCTAGTATCATATTCGAGAGTAAGTTTTCATGTAGTGATAAAACGAGAAATTCACTTTGAAACCAAATGCTACTATTCCTACTACTGTTGTAATTTACACTCACCGAAACAGAAAAGGCTTCTTTCTCTTCCTGCAGCCGCTTCTGCATTATCTCCTCAAAGAACGAGTCCAGGGTGAACTGACGCTCCTGTAAGGAAAAGAACTTATTAGTTTGATTAGTCATAGAGCATGCTTGGTAATTCAGAGATAGCACTAGTTCTTTACATGTACATGTGTTACAAATTCTGCAATGTCGTCTTCAACCAGTCGATCGCGTTATCAGCATATTTAGTGCGCCTCTGCCCCAGAATATTTTTCACCATAATTCTTTACAACTGGAGAGGGATGATACCTTTCTCAAGTCTCTCACATAGTTATTTGCTCGGTGGTAACAAATACCACACCCAATTTACCGGAATGATAAATGGTTAGAATCAACTGTCCATGTCTGAGGTCAGTGTTAAGTTTAATGGGCTTCAATACAAATGTCAGAATTGTTTAAACAGCATTCAGGTTCGATTATCAACATTAGCTTACCTAATGCGACAAGTCCGGATATATTGTGGTAATAACACGGAGGGGATCTAGGGCCAGTGGGATCCAGGGGAAAGGGCCAACATGATGCAGCAAAGGAGTCCTGCAGGGAACATAGCGAGAGACACAGTGTGAGGCTACCATGCGGGTCAGAGAATATACGACTCTGACATGCTAAAGGCTTTTTCTAAGGGCTTCATACTCATGTTAAACGACCACTATATCTGTGGCGCATGTAGTATTAGAATTCCTATAGTCCATATTTTACGGCGCTTTATCATTAAATGCGAAGGCAGAAGTAAGTTTGGAAGAGGTCTCAAGCTCTTTGTTCTAGTTAAAGTCAAGACCACTATGGCAAATTTTAATAATTTTATGTAGGTCTGGAGATAAGCTCAAGTTTTAGAATGATGACTATTGTGAACTGTTGAGTGACTAGCACATCCCACTTCGCTCCAGTGATCAACAAATCCATCCATCCATCAGTGACATTCATTGCCACCGGTATTTTGTATCTGATCACGATCCAGAAGAGCAGTATGCTAACCACATGCACCTCCATACAGTGACGTCTATCGTCTGACGATGACGAGGCGGTCAATCGGTACCTTTGGAAATTCAGAGAAATGATTGGACGGAGTTAGGTAGTTAGGTGGTATTTTATATAATCGTCACAATCATCACTCGTGAAGAGATGCCTATCTAAGACGTGTTATTTACAATGACGTGTCACATGGGATGTTTATAGCAAAAAAATATTCATTTACAGTAAATCGTGACAGTCTGACCACGTTATGTACAATCAGTTAGCTCTGAGACTTTACTGCTTTGCGTGCTATGTCACTGCAATATAACGTGGCTCACCTCTACAGTACCCCGAACAGCGACCAAGTTGTTCTCCAGTCGCAGACCCTCGTCTTTCTCCCCTCCCAAACACCGGGAGAAAAACTTCTTCATGCGGCGGAACATTGCTGTAACGATAACAAACAGCACATTAGACATGACCAGACCGCGTCTAGGAGTAAGTTTTGCAGCAATGTCTCACAACTCGATCGCAAGAAAAACCTGTAACCGTGACGACATGTCTGTAACCTTGGCTTTTGTAAAAAAGCAGCTGCTTGTATCAAAAACGACATGCACAGTCTATATAATTGATTGAGCATATACATTTGTTACTAGTCGAGAATTAGTTACTTTAATTTTGTGTCAGTAATTCGTAGAGCATGAATCATAACAGTAACATTTATTCGAAGTTTAACAATCGCGGGTTCATTACGTGGTACTTTTACTCTGAAGAGAATAATTTTGTTTTGATAGCAACTAGCTGAAGGTGTATCTGTTAGACTAAATTTAATTAGCAAGTCATTATAATACTACAATAGTTTCAGATATACAGCTGCTTCGCCGGCCGGTGTGGCCGTGCAGTTCTAGGCGCTTCAGTCTGGAACCGCGTGACCGCTACGATCGCAGGTTCGAATCCTGCCTCGGACATGGATGTGTGTGATGTCCTTAGGTTAGTTAGGTTTAAGTAGTTCTAAGTTCTGGGGGACTGATGACCACCGATGTTAAGTCCCATAGTGCTCGGAGCCATATGAACCATTTTTGATACAGCTACTTCAGATATTACAACTTCAGATTTTGTCATCTATTACAGCATGATATGCGGAATATCTTCCCCTGGGGCAGGAACAAGAATTTGTTTTTTATGTGTGTTGGTGGTGTGATGAAGTTACTAAATAATAAACTACGCTACGATCTGATGGCTATACCTTCCGCAGTATATTACAAGAATACGATTTTTACTGCTATCCATATTACCGATACAGTATATTCTCTCAGGGCTGCACTGTCCCTTCTTTGTGTCAGTCATCGAGAACCCTACATCTAAATTACACGTCATTGCCATGTGAGCTAAACAGTAACGTGTACGACGTATTAACTATATTTGTAGTTGAAATTTACCCACCGGTTTCTACATGAAGAAAACTTAAAAATAGCTTATAAACAGCTAATAGGTTTAACACTCGACAGTGCTCCAAGATATTAACGGTACTTCCTTAAGTGACAGGAAAAGATAATATTTTTGCTACAAATCCATGTCGACTCAGTATGACACTACACAACCGGAACCTGTTTACGACTTTTCTTTTTCACCGACGGCAGAAGATAAAAGCATGAACCAACGATAGGACATACCGTATGTATGTGTAATCGAAATGGAGAGTGATAGGTGACACCATTCTATTTGTGAAACTAAGCTATAAATTTGAGAATACATGATTCCAGCAGTTGAACATTGGCAAAAACTCAGTGATGATATCTCTCTCTACAGGTCAAGCATTTTCGGAACTTTCTGAAGTTGCATTACATATTGAAAAAATGTACTGGAATGGCTCTTGCCTCTTAGTGGGTATAGTCTATATACCTCGCTTCTGAAACAGAGCGTTCGCTTCATTCAAAGCTTCTAATGCTCCCCAAGAACTTGTTCTCGAAACACAAAATCCAACACTATAACGCCTGAATCAAAATTGTAGAATCTTTTACTCAAGAACTGAATAAACTAATTTGTTTCGATACTTCAACCACTCCAGAGAATACGGAAGTCATTATTATGCAATGGTCCACCACATTTAAGCTGATTTTTGTTAGCAAACCCTGCAATCAACATTAGGCAGCAACCTCGATAACTGCAGAGAACTGTACTGGAACGTCGATATCAATGGTTAAACAAGAACTACAATGAAAATTTTCAGTAATTTGAATCTATGTAAGACGAAATGATCATGTTATAGCACTGACAAATATGCAGCGGAGTCCTCATTGTTGAAAACGTCCGTACAGTTAATAAACTCCCAAGTGATCTAACAGTTAACATAACTCAGAGATAGTGCTTTAATTTCCTTAAGCAACAGGGAAGTAAGAATCTCATATTATGGTGCCAAGTCAACTCTGTATAACTCTACACAGTTGTAACCAGTTTCTAACGTGTTTTCTTCTTCGCAAACGGAAGATAAGTCTAGCAGTATAACCCTGCAGCGATCATAGACAATATGTAAGTGTAATCGATGAAACAGGAAGGTCGGTTACACTGTTTTCATTGGGAAAGTAAAAATTAATGTATCTAGAGACCGCTCCGAGTCTACCACAACAACCACAGATAAATTTTACTAACAGTCCGATTATATTATTGGAGAAGGCGATAACAAGATAGACTATTACGGTCGAAAACAAAAATAAAAAAAAAATAGTAGTGGAGGCGTTGTGCAGCTTTAATGAATGTTAACAACTGTATTGTGCAATAGACAGCTACGACGGTACGTTTCATTAGGGACCATCGAATTTGGTCTAAAATCAGCCCATCATCGGTCCTGAAAACCGTCTCAGCTATGCTTTCGCGTATATTGCAATAGCAGTTATCAAACGTAGATAGCTCGACCATTGGTATTATCTGTATAGACATTACATTGGTAAAAATGTCTATGAAGTTAAATGGACATAATGGACATGACAAGTTAATGTCAATGACGGAACACTGTACATCCGGAATTGCTATTCCTATTACGCAAGTTCATAGTTGAGATCGTTTTTAGGCTTGATGATAGTCTGATCCTCGACCGAAACATACATTCTCTCATAAAATGTACCGCTATAGCTGTGATTGCATAATGCAGTTGTTTCGAAGAGCATATAAAATGAAAGTAACGTCACTGCTGCAGAAACTGACAGGGCAGAAACAAAATGTAAAAGTTTATAAACCTAAGATCAATATAACGAAAAAATCGAATAATATCTTACACAAATTTCTCTAGAATAAACTCAACGGAAATATATCGAAGACACAAAATTTGATTCCAATAATTCGCTTAATCTACACAGACTAAACGAAGACAAGGATACCAATCACACATCCACAAAATAACAACATAATAGAAAAATATCATGCACAAATTCTTCCAGAATGAACCAAAAGAAAATGTACGCTGCACCTATATAGCCCTAACAAAGACAGCAATACCACACACATCCACATAAAACGACATAATCGATAAATAACACACTGGAACTATTCCATAATAAACCAAAAAATTGTAAACCCCCCCAAAAAACAAAAAAAAGAAAAGACGCACAAGAAAACTCCATATAACTACGACTTTATCGAAAAATAACACACACAAATTCCTCAAGAATAAACAGAACGAAAATAAATTCAAAAATTTGGTATCACACTACAAACGAACGTTAACAGGTCAAAAAGTACCATAGAACAAAAAGGATCATACATCAAAAGCGCGAGCCACTGGCAACAACAATAAGAACCCTACAAAACAATCGATTTCATATACGCTCCCCTTCAGCGGCGTCACATTCGAAAAAAAGCAGCCAACTATTAATAAGTTAAAAAATTATGAGTAACATTACTATTCGTTCCTCTCAGGACAACTTCTACAATGTACCTAGGTTCAGGGCTAACAGCACCGTAGACAATTCTCCCACATTACAAAAATAGCTAAAGAATTGCAACAATCAACATGATAAAAATTATCATTAATTACTTCACTCACAAAAATTTATCTTCTGCTCTTAAGGTACTGCCTAACCTCAACATCGTATATCGTGCGAAATACAGAAAAAAACAGTTAAATATATGTCAGAAAAAAAAGAAACATTAGTCGCTAATAGTTTCTCCATTGATAATATAACCTGTGGCCTCAAGTTACCCCCTCCCCCCAATAAACAACACCATCGTATATCACGACACATTTGCAATAAACAGCGTATTTTACAAACTTTATAAATTACATTAGTAACTAACACAAACACAGATAGCATTTAATAACAGACCGCTTACACGCTCTGCAACGTAAAGTCATGACGTCAAGAGGACGTCATGGGTGAAACCACACGGATAAAATCTGAAAGAGCACTTGACAAAGTTGTCACTGTTGAACTAAGCTGTTAATTTGAGCATACGCGATGAAAGCACATGAACTTAAAACAATTAAGTGTAGAGGTCTAACTCTACAAGTAACCACCTGACGTTTGAAACCCCATAAAAAATTAAAACGAAATGCTATTTCACGTTATTACTGTTAAGAACTTCATATTCCGTAATCACACCACACTCCTCCACATGCTTCAATTTTCCAGTACTTCTCCACTAATACACATTCATTTATTAGTTTTTAAGATATTCTTACTCGAGATGACTGTGTATACTCAATAAATACACAAAGGTAAACCAATAGCTCGTACCTACTGCGGGTACGATGCAGCTGGCCTCTGAAGCCGGCGTGCGCTTCGCTGAGAGCTTCTGAAGCTCCTAAAGAACTTTAAAATGTTTCCCTAGATGTGCTCGAAACACAAAATACAACACTGCAAGACTTAATTCACAACAGAAGCTTCGTACACTCAATAACTCGCAGAACGAATTCGTATGAATACTTCGAGTACTCTAGAGAATACGGAAGTAATTGCTAGGCAACGGTCCACAATGGTTCAAGTGACATGGCATTGTTGTTAGCATACACTGTGATGAACATTAAGTAGCATCCCGGTAACTACAGAGCACATCACTATATAGAGACGTCGATATCCATGGTTAAATAAGAACAGCATTTAAATTTTAAACAATTTAAATCTATGTAAGACGAAATAACCATGTTTTGGGATCGAAAGATATCCAGAAGTATCTAAATAATGAATCCGCCCGAATAGCCTATAGATTCCCATTGGAATTCTTATTTAGCAGTTCGAGGTGCGTGAGAAGAGTAATGAGACTGACAATACTCTGAGGGATCTGGCCGCGCTGTGTTGTTCTACTGCTGTAATGAACGGTTTGCAATCTCTTCTAGTTGGTGAGTACGCCGTCACACGGCTTTTGAAAGCGCCATCGGGGAAGTTGTGTTTTTGTTGCGTGTTGTAAAAGTGGAAAAGTGTAATTTAGAGCAATGTTATGCCATCAAGTGTTAAACTTGGGGCACCAGCGAGAGTGATCCTCTTAGAATTGAAACAACCCTATGGGGAACATTCCTTATCAGTAGTCCAAGTTTCTGTGTGGCACAAATCATTTCTGGAAGGCCGAGAACACGTTGAAGATGGACCTCGTTCAGGGTAGACCTTCACCTTATACAATCGAAGAAAACGTCGAACGTATGCGTTCTCTTGTGACATCAGACCGGTGTGTAAAAATAAAGGTGAAGGATGACATGGTTAAACGTTTTCAGCATGCATCAAATTTGCATCGGAGTTTTGCACGTGCGAAAGATTTATGCCAAACGGTGCCATAAAACCTCACAACTGAGCAGGAGGAGAATGGAAGAAACGTGTGCGCTGTCCTCTTGCGAGAATTGCCCATGGCCACGAATGGTACAGTTGTATAATCACAGGTTATGAATCCTGAATTTCAAAGTACGATCCTGGGACCAAGTGGCAGAGTGAGGAGTGGAACACTGTGGAATCTCCTCGACTGAAATGAGCTCGAATCATGAAGTCAAAGGCAGAAGCAAAACTGATTTGCTGTTATGACAGGTTTGCTTTTTTCCATATAGATTTGTTCATCCAGGACGAACCGTCAAACAGCTGTGTTACAACGATGAACTGGAAAAGCTCAGGAAAGAGGTGAATCGCCGGCCTGAGTGGCCGTGCGGTTCTAGGCGCTACAGTCTGGAACCGGGCGACCGCTACGGTCGC
Source organism: Schistocerca serialis cubense (assembly GCF_023864345.2). Classification (NCBI taxonomy): domain Eukaryota; kingdom Metazoa; phylum Arthropoda; class Insecta; order Orthoptera; family Acrididae; genus Schistocerca; species Schistocerca serialis. Next base: position 91,209,760 of record NC_064645.1, read on the forward strand.
AGGTCCGAATCCTGCCTCGGGCATGGATGTGTGTGACGTCCTTAGGTTAGTCAGGTTTAATTAGTTCTACGTTCTAGGCGACTGATGACCTCAGAAGATAAGTCACATAGTGCTCAGAGCCATTTTTGAAAGAGGTGAATCGAGTAAGATCAAACATTGCAGATTGGACGGCGCATCATGATAACGCCCCATGCCACATGGCCACTTCCATCACGGATTTTTTGACTTCAAAAGGCATTCCTGTTGTTCCACAGACCCCCCCCCCCCCCACCATTCACAGAATCGTAGTAACTGTGACTTGTTTTTTTTCCAATTTCGGAAAATGTCTTAAAAGGATTTCATTTTGGGACTCTGGAGAATATTTAAGAGCATATGACCGACATGGGAAATGCCCTACCAGTTGAAGGCTTTCTACGCTTCTACCGATACCGAGGAACAACGACTTCGCCGGCCTATAGCTGCCGATGGGAACTAATTTGCAGGAGACATTATTGTCGTTTGAAAGAAATAAAACCTTGGTATATTAGAAATCAGTCTCACTGCTTTTCTCACACGCCTCCTACTCCAAGATATTGATTCACATATCTTGCGTAACAGAAGAGAAAAACTCTTTTGTTAAGCTGCCAGCTTCCCTCGATACGATGCAATGCACTTGCCAGGAGTTCCAAAATAAATTTTTCTTCACACACGGAAAAAAATTCCAGCAACACTAATCTCCAGCATCGCAGGGAGTACGTGTGCGTAATTCACAAGACAGAAAGATTGCTTACACCGTCATCATTGTGGAACTAAGCAATTAGTTTGATAATACATGATGCATGGGCATGAACTTCGCCAAAAACAAAGTACAGATATCTGCCTCTACAAGTAAATGTCCAACCTTTGAAACTGCATAAAACAGTAAAACAAAGTTCTATTTCACACTGCATACCGTTAATAACGGCATGTTCTGAGATGATACCACACTCCAGCACCCGCATCAATTTTCCAGTAATTCTCCGCTATATACTCAGCCATTAACAAGTTTATACGATATTCTGTATGACAAATAAATAGGTGGATGGCGCGCACGTTCACCGGATCTGACGTCCCCGGATTTCTTTCTGTGGAAAAAGTTGAAGGATATTTGCTATCGTGATCCACCGACAATACCTGACAACATGCGTCAGCGCATTGTCCATGCATGTGCGAACATTACGGAAGGCGAGCTACTCGCTGTTGAGAGGAATGTCGTTACACGTATTGCCAAGTGCATTGAGGTTGACGGACATCATTTTGAGCATTTATTGCATTACTGTGGTATTTACAGGTAATCACGCTGTGACAGCATGCGTTCTCAGAAATGATAAGTTCACAAGGGTACATGTATTACATTGGAACAACCGAAATAAATTGTCCAAACGTACCTACATTCTGTATTTTAAATTAAATAACTTACCTGTTACCAACTATTCGCCTAAAATTGTGAGCCATATGTTTGTGACTATTACAGCGCCATCTATCACAAAGCGAAAACAGGAGTCCAACAAAAAAATTCATATTTCATTACGTACTACACGAATATGAAATAAAACTGGTGGTTCCTAATTTAAAAAACGCAGTTGATATCCGTTTGACCTATGGCAGAGCCATTTAGCAGGCCAACCATAGGGCCATCCGGATTCCCCCTTCAAGTTTCGTTCTTTGTAGTTTTTTCGTTTGACACTTATTTCATAAGATATTTGGCCCAGTCACGATCAGTGGACCACCATGTATATTTTAATTGCAGTTCTCCTAAAAAGAATCATTTTAAAAGGAGAACTTCAAAATAAGCTAGGCGGGGCTTGAGAACTGAGGCCCAACATGCTGCCTTGAAAGGTACTCTTCCGTTCTGGAACTTTTCCTTGAATTCCCAGGCGGAAGGATACTAGCCGGAAGGTAAGATGCTGCATAGATTCTCCGTAAGGTCACCAATGCGATGTCGAGGCAGGTGTGGAGGCAGTGGAGGGAGGAAGTCTCCTTGTCACCGAGTCCTGCCTGCTGTTTCGACGTCCTAGGCTACCAACTTCAGGTCAAGCTAGATCAGATCACAGCTGGAGCTTTTCGCAGCAGCTGGCATCATACAAAATTACCCACGGAGATGATGCAAATCGTAACTATAGGTTCCTGTCGTTAGATAAGATTAGAAAAGTCTACATTTCAACAACATTGGTTTGTAGCATTATGTTACAGTCTGATAAGCAGAAAATCTCCAGCTCACTCTCCATTGCCACCATACGCCTACCGTCATATCACTCAGTTATCCTTTCAAAGCGAAAGTTTTACAATACGGTGCTGTGCAGTGGACGTGCACGGGCTGGATTTTCATAGCTCGCTCTTAGTGCACATTACTCTTCATCTACAATGAATAACATTAACTCAAGCTGTATAAGGATATTTATTAAAATATCTCCTACAGTTTAAGAATTACAGTATTTTGCCTAATAGGTGTTTTTGTAATACACTTCCCATTCAGGTACCATTTACTGGTCCATCGTCAGTCTAATTGCATTCAGACTGTGACAGACCGCTGTCAACATTCATAGGAACACATTATGCCTCTCGTTTTGTAGTTTGGAGTATATCTGAGGAAATAGGAAAAGCCTTATTACACCACATTATTATTTTGTCTAAAAAATACCGCTAAAATTATATACAGAATGACAAACATAGATCATTTCGGCGATGTATTACGCACAATACAACGATGCTATCCCATTCTTCACTTGAGGGAATTTTGGTGAACATGGATGAAATCATTGAGAAGTTACATGTACCTAATGTTCTGAAAACGTAGTTTCGAGAAAATGAGAAGAGAATATTCACAGTGTTTTTGACGCACCGTATGCCTCTTTCAGAACATTCCAGCAGCATAATCTTCCTGGCCAGCTGCTTCTTTATCATCTGTAGACTTCTTCAGGGGCCTTTTCCTTACACTGGCTTCCACAGCTTCAACTACTCGCTGACGATCTATGGCAGTCAGAGCAGCTATCCTATTATTTCCTGGCTGGATGCCTAAATTGTCCATTACTTTTATCCTGATGGTTACACCATCATTGAAACACATGACAGCATCCATCGCACCCATTTTGAGTACTGTCCATCCAACAAACACTGTTTTTGGCACTCGTTGCGACACGCAGATGTTGAAACCCTCATAAGGGTTTTGCGTACGGCCATGTAGACATTTGCTGAGTAATTTTGTATCTGAAAGGTCCCTGCATATTGGCTTTATTGTTTCCATGACTGTGGCAGGCAAGAAATGTATATGGTGCTATTCCTTGCCAGTCGCATGAGCGTGGCTGGTTTGCAGACATTTGCTCAAAGAGCGTTTAAGACCAAATCAACAACTGAAAAGTAGATAAAAAATACATTTTTTGAAACGGGATAAAATTGTCTTTCAGATGGTGACAAGAATTGTTTTCGAAAATTTCAGACATTTCAAGTCCATGTCCACTTAACAATTAGACGTATCAAGTACACTTTTTAAAAAGTTAAAGAAAATACGACGCAACAAGAAGGAATTATACCAATGGCGCGGAAATCAGTAGATGTGATGTTCATGTGCAGACAAATGAAGGAATCCCATTTCAAAAACTGAATGGTTTATTCACGAGAAAGAGCTACACAAATTGAGCAAGTCTGTAAGTTAATTATCTATGTCTGGCGCTTATGCAAGTAGCTGTTCGGCTGGCATTGATTGATAGACTTGTTGCATGTCGCCACAGGGATATAGTGCCAAATTCGGTCCAATTGGTGCTATAAATGAGCGAAATTCAGAGTTGTTTGTAGGGCCCTGCCCATGTTGTTGTTGTTGTGGTCTTCAGTCCTGAGACTGGTTTGATGCAGCTCTCCATGCTACTCTATCGTGTGCAAGCTTCTTCGTCTCCCAGTACCTACTGCAGCCTACATCCTTCTGAATCTGCTTAGTGTATTCATCTCTTGGTCTCCCTCTACGATTTTTACCCTCTACGCTGCCCTCCAGTACTAAACTGGTGATCCCTTCATGCCTCAGAACATGTCCTACCAACCGATCCCTTGTTCTAGTCAGGTTGTGCCACAAACCCCTCTTCTCCCCAATTCTATTCAATACCTCCTCATTAGTTATGTGATCTACCCATCTAATCTTCAGGATTCTTCTGTAGCACCACATTACGGAAGCTTCTATTCTCTTCTTGTCTAAAATATGTTTCACTTCCATACATGGCTACACTCCATACAAACACTTTTAGAAACGACTTCCTGACACATAAATCATTACTCGATGTTAACAAATTTCTCTTTTTCAGAAACGCTTCCATGCCATTGTCAGTCTACATTTTATATCCTCTCTACTTCGACCATCATCAGTTATTTTGCTCTCCAAATAGCAAAACTCCTTTACTACTTTAAGTGTCTCATTTCCTAATCTAATTTCCTCAGCATCACCCGACTTAATTCGACTACATTCCATTATCCTCGTTTTGCTTTTGTTGATGTTCGTCTTACACCCTCCTTTCAAGACACTATCCATTCCGTTTAACTGCTCTTCCAAGTCCTTTGCTGCCTCTGACAGAATTACAATGTCATCGTCGAACATCGAAGTATGATCTGGTTTCTGTACAAATTGTAAATAGCCTTTCGCTCCCTGTATCGTACCTCTGCCACCCTCAGAATTTGAAAGAGAGTATTCCAATCAACATTGTCAGAAGCTTTCTCTAAATATACAAACGCTAGAAACGTAGATTTGCCTTTCCTTCATCTTTCTTCTAAGATAAGTCGTAAGGTCAGTATTGCCTCACGTGTTCCAGTATTTCTACGGAATCCAAACTGATCTTCCCCGAGGGTAGCTTCTACCAGTTTTCCATTCGTCTGTAAAGAATTCGCGTTAGTATTTTGCAGCTGTGACTTATTAAACTGATAGTTCGGTAATTTTCACATCTGTCAACACCTGCTTTCTTTGGGATTGGAATTATTATATTCTTCTAGAAGTCTGAGGGAATTTCGCCTGTCTCATACATATTGCTCACTAGATGGTAGAGTTTTGTCAGGACTGGCTCTTCCAAGGCTATCAGTAGTTCTAATGGAATGTTGTCTTCTCCAGGAGCCTTGTTTCGACTTAGGTCTTTCAGTGCTCTGTCAAACTCTTCACGCAGTATCGTATCTCCCATTTCATCTTCACCTGCATCCTCTTCCATTTCCATAAAAATGTCCTCAAGGACAACGCCCCTGTATAGACCCTCTATATACTCCGTCCACCTTTCCGCTTTCCCTTCTTTGCTTATAACTGGGTTTCCATCTGAACTCTTGATGTTCATGCAAGTGGTTCCCTTTTCTTCAAAAGTTTCTCTAATTTTCCTGTAGGCAGTATCTATCTTACCCCTAGGGAGATAAGCCTCTACATCCTTACATTTGCCCTCTAGCCATCCCTCCTTAGCCATTTCGCACTTCCCATCGATCTCATTTTTGAGAGGTTTCTATTCCTTTTTGCCTGCTTCATTTACTGCATTTTTATGTTTTCTCCTTTCATCGATTAAATTCAGTATCTCTTCTGTTACCCAAGGATTTCTACTAGCCATCGTCTTTTTACCTACTTGATAGTCTGCTTCCTTCACTATTTCATCGCTCAAAGCTACCCATTCTTCTCCTACTGTATTTCTTTCCCCCATTCCTGTCAATTGTTCCCTTATGCTCTCCCTGAAACTCTGTACAACCTCTAGTTCCTTCAGTTTATCCAGATCCCATCTCATTAAATTCCCACCTTTTTGCAGTTTCTTCAGTTTTAATCTACAGTTCATAGCCAATAGATTGTGGTCAGAGTCCACATCTGCCCCTGGAAATGTCATACAATTTAAAACCTGGTTCCTAAATCTCTCTCTTACATTATATAATCTATCTGAAACCTATCGGTATGTCTTCTGTTACCCAAGGATTTCTACTAGCCTTCGTCTTTTTACCTACTTGATAGTCTGCTGCCTTCACTGTTTCATCGCTCAAAGCTACCCATTCTGCTCCTACTGTATTTCTTTCCCCCATTCCTGTCAATTGTTCCCTTATGCTCTCCCTGAAACTCTGTACAACCTCTGGTTCTTTCAGTTTATCCAGATCCCATCTCCTTAAATTCCCACCTTTTTGCAGTTTCTTCAGTTTTAATCTATAGTTCATAACCAATAGATTGTGGTCAGAGTTCACATCTGCCCCTGGAAATGTCATACAATTTAAAACCTGGTTTCTAAATCTCTCTCTTACCATTATGCAATCTATCTGAAACCTTCCAGTATCTTCAGGGTTCTTCCATGTATACAGCCTTCTTTCATGATTCTTGAACCAAGTGTTAGCTATGATTAAGTTATGCTCTGTGCAAAATTCTACCAGACGGCTTCCTCTTTCATTTCTTAGCCCTAATCCCTATTCACCTACTACGTTTCCTTCTCTTCCGATTCCTGCTCTCGAATTCTAGTCGCCCATGACTATTAAATTTTCGTCTCCCTTCACTCATTCAATAATTTCTTTTACCTCATCATATATTTCATCACTTTCTTCATCATCTGCAGAGCTAGTTGGCATGTAAACTTGTACTACTGTAGTAGACGTGAGCTTCGTGTCTATATTGGCCACAATAATGCGTTCACTATGCTGTTTGTAGTAGCTTACCCGCACTCCTATTTTTTATTCATTATTGAACCAACTCCTGCATTACCCCTATTTGATTTTGTATTTATAACCCTGTATTCACATGACCAAAAGTCTTGTTCCTCCTGCCACCGAACTTCACTAATTCCCACTATATCTAACTTTAACCTATCCATTTCACTTTCTAAATTTTACAACCTACCTGACCGATTAAGGGATCTGACATTCCACGCTCCGATCCGTAGAACGCCAGTTTTCTTTCTCCTGCCCATAGAGCACCGAATGTTCTCAATAGCGGAGAGATCTGAAGACCTTCCTGACCAAGGTAGAGTATGGCAATCACGAAGACAGTTAGTAGATAACCTTCCTGTGTGCGGGCGGACATTATCTTGCTGAAATGCAAGTCCAAGATGCCTTGGCATGAAGGGCAAAAAATATCGGCACCGTACCGCTCTGCTGTAAGGGTGCAGAGGGTTACAACAGAAGCGGCCTTGCTATGAAATGAAATGCCACCCCAAGATATCATATCTGGTTGTCGGACTGTATGATGGCCAACAGTCACATTGGTAGCCCACTTTTATCTGGGGCGTCTTGAGATACATCGTGGGTGGTCATCGGGCCTCAGCTAGAAGCCAGAATCATCACTGAAGACAATTCTGCTTCAGTCAACGCTCTACCAGGCCGAATGTACCCAGCACACTGCGAACCATCTTCAGGTTGTACATAGGTCGATGGTAGTCGCCTCTCTAGGTCACCCGTACTTATAAACTCTGTGTTCGGCGATGGTCCGCTCATTTTTGCCAGCATCGTTGAATAGTTGCATGGTTTCCTATTCATATGTCGATCGATTGGCCAATTACTCCAACCAGCTTCTTTGAACTCAACTACATTTCTTCTTTCAAATACTGTCATCTGCTGACATTGTCCACGAGCCTGTTTGCAAGGCATAGTTACTGTCAAACTGAGTACACGGAATGAAATCCTCTAATACTTTATGCGCTGGTATCATCATGACCCCTGTTAACTATTCTTGCCAGGTGTGCGGTGACATTGTGCTCCAGCAGTCACACATTCATTCATCGGTCGCCGAAGCTTGCAGTTCTTCATTTTCCGTCGATACCTCTGTGAATAACCATTTGTGGCCAATTTGAGTCGTTTTAGTGTCTTAGACTGTATATTAGATGTTAAGAACGAAAGAGAAGCGGAATTCTTATAATAAACGTTTAGAATCAGAAATGTGTGCTAGTTACCGTCTACGACTCTCTGAAAATGGTTATTTAAAGCATTCAATTAGGCTCGTTTTCAGTCGTATTACAATGATCATGTCATCGTTGTGTACATGAAATACCTTTATGACGACCTGAACTCTGATGAGGACACTTATAATAATGTGTCTGAATTTTGGTGTAGGAACAGCTGCCGGTCTCCGTCAAATAATGAAACCAGATACGTTAGTGGTATTGGACGTTGAATTTTGGATCAAAGTAGACTTTCTAACTCATATCAACAGTAGTCCATTGGGTGCAGGTTGGACGTTGGGCAGGCCAATCGATCTCTGCCATGGTACATAAAACAGCTAAAACCACAAGACATAGTAGAAAACATTGGATATCAAAGGAGATATTGGACATATTTGATTAAACAAAAAAATATAAAAATGCAGAAAATGAAGTAAGCAAAATGGAATAAAGACGACTAAGGAATGGGACGGACAGAAAGTGTAAAATGGATACGTTGGAATGACTAGAGAACAAATGCAAGCCCATAGAGACATGTGTAACTAGAGTAAAGGAAGATACCGCCTATAAGAAAATCAAAGAGAGCTTTGAATATAAGAAAACCAGCTGCATGAAATCGAGAGCTCAGATGGGAAGGCAAGGAAGGGAAACCTGAAATGTGGAAGGAGTATATAGACATCTACATGTACATGGATACTCTGCCAATCACATTTAAGTGCCTGGCAGAGGGTTCAACGAACCACATTCACAATTCTCTATTATTCCAATCTCGTATGGCGCGCGGAAAGAATGAACACCTATATCTTTCCGTACGAGCTCTGATTTCTCTTATTTTATTGTGGTGATCGTTCCTCCCGATGTAGGTCTGTGTCAACAAAATATTTTTGCATTCGGAGGAGAAAGTTGGTGATTGGAATTTCGTGAGAAGGTTCCGTCGGAACGAAAAACGCTTTTCTTTTAATGATTTCCAGCCTAAACCCTGTATCATTTCTGTGACACTCTCTCCCACATTTTGCGATAATACAAAACGTGCTGCCTTCCTTTGAACATTTTCGATGTACTCCGTCAGTCGTATCTGGTAAGGATCCCACACCGTGTAGCAGTATTCTGAAAGAGGACGGACAAGTGTAGTGTAGGCAGTCTCCTTAATAGGGCTGTGTCTTTCCAATGAAACGCAGTCTTTGGTTAGACTTCAGCACATTTTCTATGTGTTCTTTCCAATTTAAGATGTTCGTAATTGTAATTCCTAGGCTTTTAGATTATACTGATTTATAGTGTAACCGAAGTTTAACGAGTTCCTTTTAGCACTCATGTGGATGACCTCACACTTTTCGTTATTTAGGGTCAACGGCCACTTTTCGTACCATTGAGATATTTTTTCTTCTAAATCGTTTTGCTGTTTGCTTTTGTCTTCTGATGACTTTATTAGTCGATAAACGACAGCGTCATCTGCAAACAACCGAAGACATCTTCTCAGATGGTCTCCCAAATCGTTTATATAGGTAAGGAACAGCAAAGGGCCTATAATACTACCATGGGGAACGCCAGAAATCACTTCTGTTTTACTCGATGACTTTCCGTCAGTTACTACGCACTGTGACCTCTCTCACAGGAAATCACAAATCCAGTCACAAAACTGACACGATATTCCATAAGCACGCAATTTCACTACGAGTCGCTTGTGTGGTACAGAGTCAAAAGCTTTAAGGAAATCCAGAAATACGGAATCGATCTGAAATCCCTTGTCAATGGCACTCAGCACTCATGCGAATAAAGAGCTAGTAGTGTTTCACAGGAACGATGTTTCCTAAGCACATGTTGACTGTGTGTTACTAAATCGTTTCCTTCGAAGTAATTCATAATGTTCGAACACAATATATGTTCTAAAATCCTGCTGCATATCGACGTTAACCTAATGAGCCTGTAATTTAGTGGATTACTCCTACTACCTTTCTTGATTATTGATGTGACCTGTGCAACATTCCGGTCTTTGGGTACGGATCTTTCGTCGATCTAACGGTTGTATATGTCTGTTAGGTATGGAGCTAATAGATCAGCATACTCCGAAAGGAACATAACTGGTATACAGGCTGGGCCGGAAGACTTGCTTTTATTAAGTGATTTAAGTTGCTCCACTACTCCGAGGATATTTACTTCTACGTTACTCATGTTGGCAGCTGTTCTCGACTCGATTTCTGGAATATTTACTTCGTATTCTTTTGTGAAGGTATTTCGGAAGGCTGTGTTTAGTAACTCTGTTTGGCAGCACTGTCTTCGGCAGTATCTCCATTTGCTATCGCGCAGAGAAGGCGTTGATTGTTTCTTGCCGCTAACATACTTCACATCTGACCAGAATCTCTTTGGATTTTCTGCCAGGTTTCGAGACAAAGTTTCGTTGTGGAAACTGTTATTGGCATCTCGCATTGAAGTCCACGCTAAATGTCGAGCTTCTGTAAAAGATCACCAATCTTGGAGATTTTGCGCCTTTTTTAATTTGCCATGTTTCTTTCGTTGTTTCTGCAGTAGTGTTCTAACCCGTTTTGGGTACCAAGGAGGATCAGCTCCATCGTTTGTTAACTTATTTGGTATAAACCTCTCAAATGCTGCCGATGCTATTTTTTGAATTTAAGCCAGATCTGGTCTACACTTATATTATTAAACTGAATGAGTGGAGATTGTCTCTTAGGAGGGCGTCAAGTGAATTTTTACCTGCTTTCTTGAATAGGTATATATTTCACTTATTTTTCAAGAATTTGGGGATTACAATATTCACTTTCGCTACGACAACCCTGTGTTCAGTAATCCCTGAATCGGTTTTGATGCTCGTTATTAACTCAGGATTATTTGTTGCTAAGAGGTCAAGTGTGTTTTCACAACTATTCACGTGGTCTCATGAACTAACTGCTCGAAATAATTTTCAGAAAATGAGTTTAGGACAATTTCGGATGATAATTTATGCGTACCTCTGGAATAAAACACGTATTTTCCACAAACATATTGAGGGTAAATTAAAGTCATCACCAACTATTATCGTATGAGTCGGGTAAGTGTTTGAAATCAAATTCAAATTTTCTTTGAACCTTTCAGCAACTGTATAATCTGAATTGGGAGGTCGCTAAAAGGATCCAGGTATTATTTTATTCCGGTTGCCAACGATGACCTCTTCCCAAACTAGCTCACAGGAAGTATCTACTTCAATTTCGCGACAAAATAAAATACTTCTGACAGCAACAAACACGCCACTGGAACCGTGTTTAGCCTATTTTTTCGGAACACCATTAGGTTCTTCGCAAAAATTTCGCGGAGCTTATATCCGGCCTTAGCCAGCTTTCAGTGCCTATAACGATTTGAGCACCAGTGCTATCTATTAGCGCTTGGAGCTCTGTTACTTCCCCAACACAGCCACAACAATTTACAACTGTTATACCAATGGTTCCTGCATCAATGTTCTTCCTGTGATCAGCGTGCACCCTTTGTGCCTGAAGACCTTCTTGTTTTCCCGAGACCCTCTAACCTAAAAAACCGCCCAGTCATGCCACATAGCCCTTGCTACCTGTGTGGCCGCCTCCTGCTTATAGAGGACACCTGACCTCTTTAGCAGAACCCGAAACCCAACCACCCTTTGGCGCAAGTCGTGGAATCTGCAGCCTACACGGTCGCAGAACCGTCGGAGCCTCTGATTCAGACCCTCCACTCGGCTCTGTACCAGAAGTCCGCAATCGCTTCTGTCGACTATGCTGCAAACGGTCACCTCTGCTTTCATCTTGCAAGCAAGACTGTCAGCCTTTACCACTTCTGTTAGCCGCTCGAAACCAGAGAGACTCTCTTCTGATCCAAAGTGACACACATCGTTGGTACCGACGTGAGCAACCACCTGCAGTTGGCTGCACCCTGTGCTCATCATGGCATCTGCGAGGACCCTTTCCATATCTGGAATGACTCCACCCGGTATGCACACGGAGTGCACATTGGTTTTCTTATCCTCCTTGTCGGCCAAGTCCCTGAGCGGCCCCATAAGGCGCCTAACGTTCGAGCTAACAACTACCAATAATCCCACCCTCCGCAATTGCCCGGATCTTGCAGGATGAGAGGTTTCCTGTGATACAGGATAGGCGACAGCATCAGGCTCAACGACAGTGTAAGCCACAGACAGCACCTGGAGCCCGTTTATCAGACAGACTGGGGAGGCCTTACGTGCGGCCGCCTGGGAAGTCTTTCTCCGCCTGCTACGTCCTGGGGCGACCTCCCACTCGACCACAGGTGAGGGGTCAGCCTCAGTGCGAGCAGTAAGTGGGTTGGTCACCGGTGAGGACCGTGCTGGACGTCCGTTGGATCCCGACGGCCGGCCCACAACAGAGGTGGCCATCCACTGCAGCCTCAAGCTGTGTAACCGAGGCCATCACAGCCTTAAGCTGAGAGCGAAGTATCACCAACTCGGCTCGCAGCCCCACGCAACAATCGCAGTCCCTGTCCATACCAAAATCCGTGGAATAGTAAACGATGCAGATAAACTGACTATCGGCATGTGCTCCGCAAATCTACTGTAGACCCTGACGAAAACGCACGAACTGTGTCTAGTAATACTCAGACATTCAGAAACCTAACTACCGAAGCACTCAGGTGAAACTAAATAATTTGTCCCTGATTAGGAACTTTTAATACGTCACAAAATCGGTTTACTTTGTGACGCAAACGAAAACGCGAGAACTGTGCCTATTAGATATTAAAATTTAACGCAGAAGCCAAAACTAAACTATTCATCAGTTACTTCCCTGTTGCTGCGTCTGTCGGATATGGCGAGAAGAATTTGACACAGCACTGGAAGATCTAAGTCGACACACGGACCATGGAGTTGACGACATTCTGTGTGTGCTTCTAACATCCTCCGGAGAGTCAGCCATGACTTAACTACTCCAACTCCTATGCAAGAAGTATGAGACAGAGAAAATAACTTCACACTTCAAGAACAATTTAATAATTCCAATCCCAAAGGCTGCAGGTGCTGAAAGGTGTGAATGTTACCGTATAATCGGCTTAATAACACACGCTGGCAAAATATTGACAGAAATTATTTAGAGAAGAATGGAGAAACTAGTAGATGTCGACCTCGGGAAATATTCAGATTGGTTTCCGCAGAAGTCTAGGAACACGCGAGGTAATACTTACGCTATGACTTACCTTAGAATACAGGTTAAGGAAGGCCAACTTTTGTTTATAGCTCCTGTATACTTAAAAAATGCTTTTGTCAGTGTTGGCTGTGATATACTCTTTGAAATTCTGAAGGTAATGGAGATAAAGTAGAGGGACCCAGGACTTATTAACAGCTTGCACAGAAACCAAATGGCAGGAGATGGGTATGAATGGGAACAGTGGCAGAGAAAGGGAGGAGACAGCTTTGTAGCATATCCCTGGTGTTATTCAATCCGTACGTTAAGGTGACTGTGAGTGAAATCAAGGAGAAATTTGTTGAAGGACTTACAGTTCATGGAGAAAAAATTCGAGGTTTGCTACTAACAGTGAAATTTTCTCGGAGACGGGAAAAGTCTTGGAAAAGCAATGGAATGGATGGGCAATGTGTTAGAAGTTGGATGTAAGATGAACATCAAGAAAAGCAACACAAGTGTAATGGAATGCAGGAGAATTAATTCAGGGCATGCTGAGGGAAGTAGGAACTGAGTTACTTAAAGTAGTAGATGACTTTTACTATTATGGCAGTGATATAACAGATTATGACCAAAGAAGGAAGGATATGAAATATATACCGGCAATGTTAATAAAAGGGTGTCTGAAGAAGAGAAATTTGTTAATACCGATTGTAGATTTAAATGCTGAAAGTCTCTTCTGATAGTTTTTGTCTGGAATGTAGCCATGTACGAAAATGAACCGTGGACATAAACAGTTCACACAAGAAGGGAATAGCGCCTTTGAAATGTGTCACTGTAGCATAACGCTGAAAATGAAATGGGTAGATCACGTAACTAATGAGGAAGTACTGAACATAAATTGGGAAAAAAGAAATATGTGTCATAACTTGACTAAAAGGAGGAAGAGCTTGTCAGGACATATTCTGAAACGTCGAGTAAAAATTAGTGAAGGAAACCAACAGATGAATACGGTAACCAAGTATGTAAGTTGCAGTGTTTGTTCGAAGATGCAGACGCTTGCCCAAGATAGAGTACCGTGGAAACCCACATTAAACGAGTTTTCGGACTGTAGACCGCAACAGCAACAATTTTGCCTATGTATTTGCGTTCATACGGAACACCACAAGCCACCTTATGGTGGGCCGTACCATGCACCATTACCAGATATTTCATGTAATATTCCATTCGCAAACCGAGCTGGGGAAAAAAGACTATCAATGTGCCTCTGTACGAGCCCTAATTTATTTTGTCTTCGCGGTCCGTACGCGTAATGCACATTTGTGGCAGTAGAATCGTTCTCAGTCAGTTGTAAATGTCTGTTCCCTAAATTGTCTCGTAAGTGTTTGGTGAAAATAACGTCGTCTTCCCTTAGGAATTCCCATTGCGTTTACAAAACATCTCTGTAACACTTGCCAGTTGATCGAATCTACCGACAACAAATCTAGCAGCAAGGCTCTGGACTTCTTCGATGATTTCGTTTAATGTGACCAGCTGAGTTTCCCAAACACTCGAGCAATACTCAAGAACTGGTCACTCTTCAGTTCTGCTCGCAGTCTCCTTTCTAGAAGAGCTACATATTTAATACACGTGATAGTGTCAAGCAGGACAACTTAAATTCCAGTTTAATTTAATTGAATTTATTGCAAAGATTTTTAGACATGTTATCTGGAAACTCTAACAGGTCGTACATATTTGTTAATCATGGTGACATACAACGTCTTAAGTTACGTAGGTAGTAGCAAATCATGTTGACAGCAATCTTCGGTGATATTAATGTAGAAATAAAGCTGGACATTTCAATAATAATAATCAGTTTAAATAATCAACATAAAATAAAGGGTATTAACTGATGATCCAAGTGAATGACTTCCATCTTTTATTACAAGATACGTTACTAGCAGCCTCGGAAGAGCTTGAGGTTTTTCGATTAACTCCAACATTACTTACTTCTAAACCTATTCTTGCTACACTATTCTATATCGCTAACAGTCGTATGTGTGTGTCTCGGCAGTCCTCGATTGTACGCATACCCGTGTGGGTGGCCTTTGCATTCTTTCTCTTCTTTCCTTTTTACTTTTCTGTTTTTGTTTGATTACCTTTCTCTGCTCCGCAAGCCATGGATGCTACAGTAATTAAAAAAGCCTTTGTACACACATTTTCGGACCCTGAGAGCTATAAGGCATACGAACGTCGCAGGCTACCAAAGACTGTCGAATTCTCCTGCAGTGTCAGTCATTGGCGTGACTGCAAACTTCGATGTCGAATTTTCTACTCTCTGAAGAAATCTATCAATCGCTTCATCTATAGACTTTTCTGAAGCCATATTAACACTGGTTGAGAAGCAAGAGCTCTGTGCGCGCCTGCAACCGTTCACAGAGCGGACGTTGCTGAACTTTGGCCGAGACGTTTAATAAGCAAACAGGTCCATAGCTTTTCGGTGATGCCGCTTTTTTATCGTTCCTTTTTCGTTCATTACTGGTTTAGCAGGTTTCCATATTTCCCGGATCCTACCTATTCGTAAAGCCTCGTATAGGAATGCTGTTAAATCTAGCACTATTTGTGGACCTACCATCGGCACGGCTTCAGAGTATACGCCATCCAGACCAGGTGCGATTGGAGTTTCGAGCTTCCTTCTTGACCAGACCGTATCACCAACATCTGATTGTCATATTCGTTATTTACTGCATTCATAAGTTGTGCGTGTATCTCAGCGTCTGTGTTATCGTCAGGAGGCAGGGCAGTTAGCAGATATTCTGGTGACTCTCTCCGTCCAGTCGTCATTGAGCTATCCACCTTACGAATTGCTGACATGATAGTAGATCCCTTAACCTTTTCAGTCAACAATTTATTCAGTCTTTGGTAGATGTCAAATTTCAGGTGTATTCCTTCAGTTTCCTGAAGCAAAGTTTTGAAGCGCGTCTTAATAGCCCTGTATTCATCGAGCCTACTACTACACTCCGATTGCCCTAGAGTATGTTCGTTCTTCTTCTCGATCGTACCCTTCACTTCAGAGTGGAAAGTTCATGGTTCTAAGGGATCTTAGTCTGATTGTTTACCTTTTTCCTAGGAATATAAATGTCCTGTGCTCTTTGAAAGAGTTCAGTTAGTAATTGAGGACCCGAACCTACATGAACCGGAAGCGATTCCATTCTAAATACACCGAGGTAGACAACTAAGCCATCTCAATCAGATTTAGTGATGCCCAACTCAATTCTGCTTTCCTCAGCTTGTCTTCTGTATTATTGTCATTTCCCTCTTCGACGATAATTGTATTATGGCCACTGTATGTTAGGTACTGGAGCACTTGTCAACTATTAATTTTAGCTGCTGACATGCGATTTGCTAAAGTGACATCTATGTTAGCAACTATGCCTGCTTATTGTTCGAATGTACTCGGCTGGTCTTCCAGATTTAAAACAATGAGCTGTAGTTCCTGTATTGCTTCCTTTAGTACATCGAGCAGCATTTATCTGTACTATGTGTGTTTCGATTGCCAACAAAGCCCTTCGGAGAAGGAAGGACTGGTTCAAAGATAAAGCGTCCAAACCCTTATATAAAATCCACGTATTAATGCTCAGTGTCGAATGGTACTTTTACTCTCTTAAACGCCTATCGAAGGAGGCCACATAATTATTTAAACTCAAAGCATATGTTATTTACTCTCAAAAGAATTCTGTGTAGTGCATCTGGTGTAGGATACGTAATAGATTTTCCTTTCTGATGCCCACCTCTGAAAATATGTCTTAGAGCAACCTGTAACACACTGGGAGCCTCCAAACTACTTAATAAGACATTCACTTCCAAATTATTATCAGCTTTGTATGTGTGTAATTGAAAATCATTATAGTAGGACTCGAAATATTAGAAATACTTTTTTGTATTTCATAGGAGTACCTGATTTTCACTGCACTTTACTGTTTTGCGATTGTTGTACTCGTTAGTGTTACTGCTAGAGACGCCTAGTGGAACAACTGCAGAACTGATTTCTTGTTTTCTGGTGCAGAGCGGTAGCGTGGGTTGTAGGCAGACCAGGACTTTTTGCGCCGGATAGGGTGTGACCCATACAGGCGGAACGCCGTGACATGCCAGAGGTGCGTGAACTTCTGTGTATGACTAACTGCCCATTCTTCAGCAGGAACCGAGACCACAAACGATAGCGATAGTGCACTTTGAGGTCTGGACTTACTTTGAGGTCTGGATTTAAGTCGACTTTCAATCGCATCCCAATGAGTTATTGGTTATAAGTGGAACATGGCGCTGGCCAATCAATTTCTAGGACGTTATATAAAATGCCTAAAAAGACAAGTCATTGTAGAAAGACAGGAGTTACTGGACTCATTTGATGAAAGAAGGAAATGTGAAAATGCAGCAGTCGAAGCAGCAAACAGGAAACACATACTGTCTGCAAACCTCTATTTTTCTTTACTCCGCCGTAGTGGGGATCCAAAACACTCGGGCAGTATTCAGGAGTTTGTCGCACTACTGTTCTATATACAGTCCTCTTTGTAGATGAACTACACTTTCCTAACACTCTCCCAGTAAGCCGAAGCCACTCCTGCTACTGTTCTCATGTGCTCGTTTCACTTCATATCGCTTTACAACTTTACGCCTAGAAATTAATCCCCTTGACTGTGTATACGAAAATTACAGTATTGTTTTTTTTCCCTTTCATCTGCATTAAGATATATCTCTTTACATTTAGAGCAAGTTACCCTACATCACACTAAAAGGAAATTCTAAGCCATCGTATACCCATGTACAGTCACAAAACGACGATACAGTCCTCTTACCTTTTATACTAAAAGGTCACTTCAAGCCTTTGCAGACTTCTCCCAACCCTATCCGTTGTTGTCCACAAATCATTGCCTCATAGATGCTGCTTTATGACATGGTGTTTTGTCATCCTTACATAAACAATCATGGTCTCCATATGTCTCCCTACTGTAGACAGTACATTATGCTGTAAAATGTGTTCAGCGTTTAAAGCTTAATAATTGCAACAATTGGAGCACACCATAACCAAGGAAAACACCCCAATTCCGTGACACCACATCCTTAGTTCTTCATTTTTGGCGATATACAGGGTGAGTCACTAATTATTGCCACCTAGAAGAACTCCGAAAGTATGATGGTAGCTGAGATGACTGTGGGACAAAAGATGTATAGGACAACGGGGGCCATAATATGACGTTGATTTTTTGATGCTAGATGGGGTCGCGTCAGAGATAAGAAGGTCAACTTTGTTTCTTTACATGGGATGCCATAGTTTGGTACTTATTATCTGATAGTGGCTATCGAGACGAATCCAATGACGTGTAACAGCGATGGCCGGCCGATGTGGCCTCGCGGTTCTAGGCACATCAGTCTGGAACCGCGTGACCACTTATGTCGCAGGTTCGAATCCTGCCTCGCGCATTGGTGTGTGTGATGTCCTTAGGTTAGTTAGGTTTAAGTAGTTCTATGATAAGAATGGAGGAGACATAACGAAATGCTTCAATTAAAAGTGGTGTAAGGGAGGTGATGCTGTCTTTCGCCCATAATACTCACTGTCTACATCGTAGAACCCATGACGGAAACGGAAGAAAGTTTCCAAAGTGTGCTCAAAATTCACAGTAAGTAACTAACACTGATACGATTCGCTGGTGCCATTGCTATCCTTAGTTGAAATGAATTACAGGATCTATTGAATGAAATGAATAGTGTTATGAGTACAAAATAGGTACTGAGAGTAAACCGAAGAGAGACCAAAATAATTAGAAGTAGAAGAGAAATAGAACAGCGAGAAAACATCACAACTTGGGATCAAGAAGTACAAGAAGTTAAGGAACTTTGTTATCCTGGAAGCAAAACGACCCATCAACCCATCTTGGACGAGGCAGGAAGGACATATAAAGCAGAGTAGCACAGGAAAAGGAGGCGTCCCCGGACAAAAGAAATCAACTGGTAACAAACGTATGTCGTAATTTGAGTACGAAATTAATGAGGATGTACGTTTGTAGCACCGCATGGTACAGAAGTGAATTATATCCTGTGAGGAAACCGAAAACGAAGAGAATCCAAGTGTTCGCTACGTGTGCGATAGAAGAATGTTGGGAAGTAGGTGGACTGATAAGGAATGAGGAAATTCACATCTACATCTACATCTACGGGATTACTCTGCTATTCACAATAAAGTGCTTCGTAGAGGGTTCAGTGAACCACCTTCAGGCTGTCTCTACACCGTTCCACTCCCGAGCGGACTCGGGAAAAACGAGCACTTAAATTTTTCTGTGCGAGCCCTGATTGCTCTTGTTTTATCGTCATGATCATTTGTCCCTATGTAAGTTAGTGCCAACAGAATGTTTTCGCAATCGTTGCAGAAAACTGGGGATTGAAATTTCATGAGGAGATCCCATCGCAACGATGAACGCCTTTGTTGTAGTGATTTTCATCTCAATTCACGTATCATGTCTGAGACACTATCTCCCCTATTTCGCGATAATACAAAACGAGCTGCCCTTCTTCGTGCTTTTCCGATGTCATCCGTCGGTCCCACTTGATGCGGATGCCACACCGCACAGCAATACTCCAGAATATGGCGGACAAGCGTGATGTAAGCAATCTCTTCAGTACACCATTTGCACCTTCCACGTGTTCTGCCAATGAATCGCAGTCTTTGGTTTGCTCTACCCACAATATTATCTATGTGATCGTTCCAATTTAGGTTATTTGTCACTGCAGGCCCTAAGTATTTAGTTGAATTTACAACCTTCAGATTCGTGTGACTTACAGCGTAATCTAAATTTAGCTGATTTCTTTCAGTACTCATGTGAATAACTTCACACTTTTCTTTATTCAGGGTCACTTTTCGCACCATACAGTTATCTTATCTAAATCATTTTGCAAGTCGCTTTGATCATCTGATAACTTTACAAGAGGTAAATGACAGCATCAACTGCAAACAGTCTAAGTAGGCTACTCAAATTGTCTCCTATGCGGTTAATATAGATCAGGAACACTAGAGGGCCTATAACACTTCCTTGTGGGACGCCGGATATTACTTCTGTTTTACTCGATGACTTTCCGTCTATTACTACGAACAGTGACCTTTCTGACAGGAAATTACGAATTCAGGCGCACAACTGAGGCGATACTCCGTAGGCAAGTAGTTTGGTTAGAAGACGCTTGTGAGGAACGGTGTCGAAAGCCTTCTGTAAATCTAAAAGTATGGAACCAATTGACATCCCTATCGATAGCACTTATTACTTCATGAGTGTAAATAGCTAGTAGTGTTTCACAAGAAAGATATTTTCTGAATCCGTGCTATGTGTCAATAAATCTTTTTCATCGACGTACTTCATAATGTTCGAATACAGTATATGTTCCAAAACCCTATTCCAAATCGACGTTAGTGATATATGCCTGTAATTCAGCGGATTACTCCTACTTCCCTTTTTGGGTATTGATGTGACTTTAGGAATTTTCCAGTCTTTAGGTACGGATCTTCCTGTGATCGAGTGGTTGTATATAATTGTTACATATGGTGCTATTTTATCAGCATACTCTGAGAGGAACCTGACTGGTATACAATCTGGACCGAAGGGCTTGCCTTTATTAAGTGATTTAAGCTGCTTTGTTTCAGCGAGGATATCTACTTCTGTGTTTCTCATCTTGTCAGTTGCTCTTGATTGGAAGTCAGGAATATTTACTTCGTCTTCTTTGGTGAAGGAGTTTCGGAAAACCGTATTTATTAACTCTGCTTTAGTAGCACTATCATCAGTGACTTCACCGTTGTTATCGCGCAGTGAAGGTATTGATTGCGTCTTGAAACTGGTGTTCTTTATGTATGACCAGAATCTCTTTGCGTTTTCTGCCAGATTTCGAGACATAATTTCGTTGTGGAAATAATTAAAAGCATCTCGCATTGAAGTAGGCGCCATATTTCGAACTTCTGTATAACTTTACCAATCTTTCCTTGAAAGTCAGCTGCTCGGTGCCGGCGGATAAATGCGATACTGCAGTGCTTGGGTAATCCCCAATTACGATGCAAAGTTCCTTCGGACAAGGACGCATCCATGTCCGAAGATACTCGAACTGCAGCAACTACAGCCGTTATACAATACACGAAATACATTTGCAGTATATTTTCGGCAACAAATAGGTTCAATGGCTGTCTGGACGTCAAGATGTACTCACATCAAATACTCGTTTCCTTATTGAAGCATTACAATGTATTACAACCATGTAACCATGATCCCTTAATCGGAACAGCATTACGACCTAATATAGGAATAACTTAACGGACTGCTGGTAATAAGCTCCTGATTCGGCTACATACATAGCTGTAACAGAAATAATCAAAGTAGATCCATGGCACGACAGACAGAAGATATATACTTTCATAGCTCTGAACCCAGGTGATCCCATCGTTTGACAGAACTTTACAAACCACGAAATTGTTGTGATGGAAACAGGAACTATTTGCAGGAAAAGTAGTTATATATGACCCAGTTAACGAATAAAAACTTACTACGCGTACATAGTGTTGTTAAGTAAAAATGCAACAGTATTCGTTACATGGGACCTTTTCAGATTCTAGTAAAATAATACAAATAAGTGTAGCCATTCTGAAACTAAGACCGAATTTGAGCTCATAAATCCAACAAAGAAAGGTTCTCAAGCAGCACTGGAGCGTTCTCATATAACGAGTTCTGACAGCTGCCATCTAACAACTTTGTGTCGAATTCACCTGAAACACCGCAAGAAGGGTAAAGTAACGTTATATGAATAACTACACCAGCAACAAAGATGTTCAAAAACTATCACGAATTACTAATTACAACTAGGAGATTTATCGATTTGCCTTGTGTTTATCCACACTTACGAGTGAACCATGACTTTGGTTTTATTTCAGATACTTCACTGCACATTCAAATGGCCGTAGTAACACTCTCATAGAATTTAAACTTTCGCTTAAGTTTTCTTCAGATTTCATTTTTATTTCGTTTCATTATCCTTCAGTTATTGTAAATCAATCGTTCACAAATTTAGCTAACTTTTACATCTTCGTAATATGAGATACCTATGTTCGTCCTTCCATTTAACAAATGGGTCGTCCAGTACCTTTAAATTCTACGGCTTCGTGCGCTGTGTTATATTAACGTCACCAGTTTCCACTTTTGATGTAACAGATCAGAGTCCTCCCGATAGGTTCGTCTACTCCCATGTAATGTTAGGAAACAGGGGGGATCGGTGAAGCTTTGTTCCTACCGGACCTGAATATCATGTAGCCCACACATGTTTCTAGTGGGGCTTATTAAATTTAAATTGTATCGAATGAAGAATAAGCTAAAATGCATCAGCTTATTTGTTGTGGTGGCAATATATTTAGAAAATACGTTAAAATGGTACATACCAGCAATCTACTGAACGAAATCACAAGAATAAACAAATTCAGGAGGTGTGTACCTAACTTTTTCGTAACTATTTGGAAGAGAGTTATTGAAATGTACAATTCACAGTGCTGTTCAAGGTAGAATAACAGTGTGTGGAGTTGGAGACGATGTATGCTTGTATTTAGCAGTAGAAGGTTTTGCTACCACGTTATTCTGGAGAAAAAGATATTCCGGTCTCGCAGACCTTAAGCACAGTGTAACCAAGTACATTCTGAAAGTTATTTAGAAAACTGTGACGAATACAATTCACATTACTATTCCATTATCGTACTGCATAACACCGAGACATCTTAAAAAGAAAAATTATTTAATTCACCGTATTTTGCTTCCATATCCGAAAACTATCAAGTGAAGTACCAAACTACCTATAATTTTATATTATGTCACCCTATAATAGTCTTTTGTGCTGTAGGCCGTGAGTTGATACCTGCCATTTCCATTTTTTATGTATTCCTTCTACTGTTAGCAGCTGCTATGAACTACATTGTGCTTTATCATAAAGACTAGAAAATACTTATTCTTTTACTACTGAATTTACATGTGTGTACCAAACGTTTTCGCCTAAAGGTACTAGGCATTTCAGAAGTCTATAATATACAATATATTTCTAATCAGTTTTTATCTACGCATAATGTAAACTGCAACTGACTAAAAATGGCCCAAATATTAACAATGTTATCATGAAATCATTACTGGGCTTAAGTCACACATCCTGATTTCGTCATATTTACTATGCAACAAACATTCTCTGAATCACTTTTGCTTCTTTTGTGACTGCGTTATTATTTCACACAAAAGTCCTTAGAAACATGTAAAGAAAGTAACTTATCATTGTAATCTAACGAAGTACGTTAAAATTCTCCAAATATTATTAAACTATTTCATTATTTTTGAGACAGCATCACTGTGTCATTTTCTTCGGGTTCAAGTTAACTGTAGAGCCTTGAATATTGGGTAATACTTTAGACTGTGACGAAATCCTAGCGTCAAGGTGATCCAGACTTACGTGCTGCGCATCTGGCTCATGTCGTACCCCTATAAATCTCCCAAACGACTCTTCTTTAGTTTTGGTGAAATAAATAAAAAATGAAATAAAAACGTGCCTTCTGCAACACTATTTTCCTCAGCAACATTAGCCCCGAAAGTAAATTTCAACGACATAACAAATCATAGTGCATAAGGGCCAAAGTATAAATAGCAGCGGTGATGAACTCTCTCTGAATTCTCAGTCGATCTTAAGGCACCATTAATTTCTTTGTTTACTCGTTTGAGGTTACATCCACATGCTAATCAATTGTTGTTTGCCAATGCATTTCAGTGAATTGCAACATCAGTTTGATTACACTAAGCGTGCTTTGATTTTTTGTGTCCCATGCAAAGACACTCGCCATGCTTCTGTTATAAGCAGCATCTGAGTTTGTTTACATACCTACTACTTCACAAACAGATACACAGATAAACCAGAATGTTATGGCCGCCGATCTACTGTCGATATAAATCCGTTCAGGCGATAGCAGCGACACATGGTGAGGAATGACTGCTAGTCAGAAAAACGCACGATGCATGTTGTATATCACAAGGGCAAGAGCGTGATGGAATGGAGTGTGTTGAGCGGTTCGATGAACACAGTCCCGATTTCCAGTTGATGTGTTGGCTCTCCTATCTCGACACATGTAAACCCTATCGAAGACATCTGGGCATGTGGCGCCAGAGCTCACGGCACCCCTCCCCGGAATTTACGGATTTAGGTGACTTGTGTGTGCAGATGTGATTTCAGCTCCGTCCACTGACCTACCAAGGCTTCACTGCAACCCTGCCACAACACGTCCACGTTGATACCCGTGCCAGAGGTGGACATACCGGCTGTTAGGTAGATGGTCATAATGTTGTAGCTGATCAGTGTAGTTTCTACGTTAAGGTATAGACAGTCGTTAATGAGTGAAAAATGTATGCTGAGGGCTTCAAATGTTGATTACCTTTTAGTTCCTGCGTGTGTAGGGCCATATTACTTGTGGCTCACTAGTCACTCTAGTCTTTTGAGTGTTATCATTAATGTCATTGATTTTCCTACTCTTTTTATAATTATGCTTAGTGTCAATGATATTTCTGTTAAACGTAGTTGGCAAATGTTAATGTTGCACAAAACGGTTTCTTCCATTTTCATCGATGGGGAGGTAATGACAGATGCAGCTCGCATCGGGGACAGACTCGACCGAGTTTTATTCCGAAGAACCTTCCATTTGTTTCCATTAATCTACTAAGAGGAACCACCGAAATGTAGATCTTGTTGGTCGGAAGAGAATATGAACCACAGCCAACCCCAATGCGAGTCGTCTACATTACCACAACGCTGCCTGTTGCAAATAAAACAAATAACGAGACTTGTTATATCATCAATCCAAAGGTTTATTCGATTGGTAACTGTGGTTTCAGGTGGTATTGGCCGCGGTATCGCGGTCGCACATTTTAGCAGCCAGACGGTCTTCTCCAGACGTCGCGTTGGTGGCCACGCGTCAACACATTCAGCGTCTGGCATGGCGGCTCTCAAGAGCTGCGCGGTGTGATGTACAGACCTCCTAGGTGGGCGCGGAGGACACCGGAGTGATCTGCCGACAAATATATATTTCAAAATTATAAACGCCGCCCTATTATGGTGAGTTGATATAACATCTGCCAAGGAAAGTGCTAAATTATCGTAGGTCCACATGTTAATAAATGGTCATTTTCTGTATCCATAGAAGGGATGTTTCTATCGCGCCAACTCATGAACCCTATAATACTAATTGTCAAAAATATGAAAATTACCGACAGGGAATGTTTGCCTATTTACTCCTCCCGGAGTGTTATCTATTGTGGTGAAATGATCTACTAAATTATTGCATCATGATGGTAGATAGTTGTTACAAGGATCAGAATATTTGTCGATATCTCACGCAGACGCATGTATTATCCTCACCTGAACTATATTCAATAAGGAACGGAGAGAATTGTGACTGTGGCTAAATCCATCCATACCAAAATAGAAGAGTTTCTTAAAACAAGTTGTGTAAATGTTCAGTTCAAATTCGGAGAGCTTCAAGGATAAATACGGGACAGAAAAATAAACGATCATGCAGCATAAGAAATGGGATTAAAATACCAAGTATAATCGTGGGAGGCTGAAGGTGAAACTGCGCTGAGAACTTGATAAATGTTATGGGCGGGAGGGGACATAGGCAAAATATATATTTCAAAATTATAAACGCCGCCCTATTATGGTGAGTTGATATAACATCTGCAAAGGAAAGTGCTAAATTATCGTAGGTCCACATGTTAATAAATGCTCATTTTCTGTATCCATAGAAGAGATGTTTCTATCGCGCCAACTCATGAACCCTATAATACTAAATGTCAAAAATATGAAAATTACCGACAGGGAATGTTTGCCTATTTACTCCTCCCGGAGTGTTATCTATTGTGGTGAAATGATCTACTAAATTATTGCATCATGATGGTAGATAGTTGTTACAAGGATCAGAATATTTGTCGATATCTCACGCAGATGCATGTATTATCCTCACCTGAACTATATTCAATAAGGAACGGAGAGAATTGTGACTGTGGCTAAATCCATCCATCCCAAAATAGTAGAGTTTCTTAAAACAAGTTGTGTAAATGTTCAGTTCAAATTCGGAGAGCTTCAAGGATAAATACGGGACAGAAAAATAAACGATCATGCAGCATAAGAAATGGGATTAAAATACCAAGTATAATCGTGGGAGGCTGAAGGTGAAACTGCGCTGAGAACTTGATAACTGTTATGGGCGGGAGGGGACATAGGAGAACGTTTTCTGAAAGGCTCTCCCTCATCTGAAAGTGTAGGCTACGGTATTGTATGTACCATCGATTCTTGAGTTTAAGTATATCCTGCCAATACTAGAGCTAAAAGATACGTATGCCGCGAAAGGATTTTGTATCTGATCAGAGTTCACAATTGGTATAAAAGAACAGCAGACTATGGGTACCGAGAAAGTTTATGGGTCGACCAAGGAATTTTGTAGCCATGGTGATATATCTAATATGACAGCATTTCAGTTATATTAAAAATCGTAAAACTCTATACTCGAATAATATCTTGAAGATTCCCCTTCTGAAGGGAGCTACCATGTGATCATGAAACGAGAAATACAGTTAGAAACCAAAATCTGTTGTCCTTTACACAGATCGAAGTACCACTCACCGTAACAGCACCACCTTAATCCTCCTCCTGCAGCCGTCTCTGCAGCAACTCCACGAAAAAGGCATCCAGTGTGAACTGACGCTCCTGTTGGAATAGATCTTATTACTTTCATGTTATCTAACATGTGAAGTGATTCACAATTTGTGCTAGTTCCTGTCATATAAAAGTATAACGAATTGTAACATTTACCACAAATTAGCACGGTTCAGGTACCGAAATTAAGAATATAGTAATCCAATTTAGAATCCAACTAACACAATTCGTTTCACATCTCAGATACTATTAAGACTAACAAGTAACTAATATCCCATTATCTTTAACATTTTCTGTGTACGACTGGTTAATGATGTGTTTCTCAGGTTATGCCGTGTTGTTGTTCCTGCTTTACAGTTAACATTCCTACAAGTGACCGAGCCATTTTCTTCAGATCGTGAGACGTTTCCTGACTGATATGAGTCAAGCAGGGAGTACATTACCGCAAAGTTCGCAGCACATGAAGTTGATGGCTGGGACGTCCGTTGAAAGTATTGTGCACAAAATGAACGTAACAATTCGGCCTAACACCCGGATGCAGACCAGTAACTAGTACCATCTTCGAGAGTAAGTTATCATGTAATGGGAAAACGAAAAATTCTCTTTGAAACCAAATGCTACTATTCCTACTACTGTTGTAATTTACACTCACCGTAACAGAAAAGGGTTCTTTCTCTTCCTGCAGCCGCTTCTGCAGTATCTCCTCAAAAGACGAGTCCAGGGTGAACTGACACTCCTGTAAGGAAAAGAACTTATTTGTTTGATTAGTCGTAGAGCATGCTTGGTAATTCAGAGATAGCGCTAGTTCTTTACATATACATGTGTTACAAATTCTTACATTTATTTCGAATTTTTGGCCTATAGGCGGTGATAGTGAGTATTCACTGACTATCTGTAGTATCAGCTAGAAATCTGTTCTTCCGACATTCACTACCATTATCCTACGTATTATGAGTTGAACTGGAATGACAGAGGCCTACAATGTAACTTCTTGAGCCACGGTCTTTTTATTACGAGCTCCTTCTCGTTCTTTGTCTGTATAGAAAATTAAATGGGACTGTAACAAGTTTTGCTAACAGTTCCTGTTTCTCTGTTCTCTGACTACACTGTACATTTCCTTTGGTCAGTCTCATATTAAACACGGTCAGCAGGTAACTGGTTGGGCAACCAGATGGTCTGCAATGTCGTCTTCAACCAGTCGATCGCGTTGGCAGCATATTTAGTGCGCCTCTGCCGCTAGAATATTTTCCACCATAATTCTTTTCAAATGGAGAGGGATGTTACCTTTCTCAAGCATCTCACATAGTTATTTGCTCGGTGGTAACAAAGACCACACCCAATTTACCGGAATGATAAATGGTTAGAATGAACTGTCCATGTCTGGGGTCAGTGTTAAGTTTAATGGGCTTCAATACAATTGTCAGAATTGTTTAAACAGCATTCAGGTTCGATTATCTACATTAGCTTACCTAATGCGACAAGTCCGGATCTATTGTGGTAATAACTCGGAGGAGAGGATCTAGGGCCAGTGGGATCCAGGGGAAAGAGCCAGCATAATGCAGCAAAGGAGCCCTGCAGGGAACACAGCGAGAGACACAGTGTGAGGCTTCCCAGCAGGTCAGAGAATATACGACTCTGACATGCTAAAGGCTTTTTCTACGGGCATCATACTCAAGTTTTAGAATGACGACTATTGTGAACTGTTGAGTGACTAGCACATCAGACTTCGCTCCAGTGATCAACAAATCCATCCATCCATCAGTGACATTCATTGCCGCCGGTATTTTGTATCTGATCACGATCCAGAAGAGCAGTATGCTAACCACATGCTCCTCCATACAGTGACGTCTATCGTCTGACGATGACGAGGCGGTCGATCGGTACCTTTGGAACTTCAGAGGAATAATTGGACGGAGTTAGGTAGTTAGGTGGTATTTTGTATAATCGTCACAATCATCACTCGTGCAGAGATGCCTATCTATGACGTGTTATTTACAATGACGTGTCACATGGGATGTTTATAGCAAAAAAATATTCATTTACAGTAAATCGTGACGGTCTGTAATATCAAGTGACCACGTTATGTACAATCAGTTTGCTCTGAGACTTTACTGCTTTGCGTGCTATGTCACTGCAATATAACGTGGCTCACCTTTACAGTACCCCGAACAGTGACCAAGTTGTTCTCCAGTCGCAGACCCACGTCTTTCTCCCCTCCCAAACACCGGGAGAAAAACTTCTTCATGCGGCGGAACATTGCTGTAACGATAACAAACAGTACATTAGACATGACCAGACCGTGTCTACGAGTAAGTTTTGTAGCAATGTCTCACAACTCGATCGCAAGAAAAACGTGAACAGTGAAGACATGTCTGTAACCTTAGCTTTTGTAAAAGAGCAGCTGCTTGCATCAAAAACGACATGTACAGTCTATATAATTGGTTGAGCTTATACATTTTTTACTAGTCGAGAATTAGTTATTTAATTTTGTGTCAGTTATTCGTAGAGCATGAATGAAAACAATAACAGTTATTCGAAGTTTATCAATCGCATGTTCATTAAGTGGTACTTTTACTCTGAAGAGAATAAATTTGTTTTGATAGCAACTAGCTGAAAGCTTATCTATTACACTAAATTTAATTAGCAAGTCATTACAATACTACAATAGTTTCAGATATACAGCTGCTTCGCCGGCCGGTGTGAACGTGCGGTTCTAGGCGCTTCAGTCTGGAACCGCGTGACCACTACGATCGCAGGTTCGAATCCTGCCTCGGACATGGATGTGTGTGATGTCCTTAGGTTAGTTAGGTTTAAGTAGTTCTAGGTTCTAGGGGACTGATGACCACCGATGTTAAGTCCCATAGTGCTCAGAGCCATTTGAACCATTTTTTATACAGCTACTTCAGATTTTACAACTTCAGATTTTGTCATCTATTACAGCATGTTATGCGGAATATCTTCCCCTGGGGCAGGAACAAGAATTTGTTTTTTATGTGTGTTGGTGGTCGGATGAAGTTACTAATTAATAAACTACGCTACAATCTGATGGCTGCACCTTCCGCGGTATATGACGAGAATACGATTTTTACGGCTATCCTTATTACCGAGTCAGTATATTCTCTCAGGGCTGCACTGTCCCTTCTTTGTGTCAGTCATCGAGAACCCCACATCTAAATTACACTTCATTGCCATGAGAGCTAAACAGTAACGTGTACGACGTAATAACTATATCTGTGGTTGAAATTTACCCACCAGTTTCTACATGAAGAAAACTTAAAAATAGCTTATAAACAGCTAATAGGTGTTACATTTGACAGTGCTCCAAGATATTAACTGTACTTCCTTAAGTGACAGGAAAAGATAATATTTTTGCTACAAATCCATGTCGACTCAGTATGACACTACACAGCCGGAACCTGTTTATGACTTTTCTTTTTCACCGATGGCAGAAGATTGAAGCATGAACCATGGATAGGACGTACCATATGTATTTGTAATCGAAAAGGAGAGTGATAGGTGACACCATTCTATTTGTGAAACTAAGCTATAAATTTGAGAATACATGATTCCAGCAGTTGAAGTCAAGCATTCTCGCAACTTTCTGAAGTTTCATTACATATAAAAAAAATGTACTGGAATGTAAATCGAGGACTGTTTTCCTTTTCCAATTCAGTCCCATTACTAGTAACATTTTGCGAAGTCACATCACACAATTTCGTAATGCTACAGTATGCTGATACGTCTCCACTACATACATAGTTATCTAAAAGCTTATTCGATGTTCTAATTGCAGATGTATACTGAAAATAAATACGTGACAAATCAATGGCTCTTGCTTCTTGGTGAGTATAGTCGATATACCTCGCTTCTGAAACAGAGCGTTCGCTTCATTCAGTGCTTCTAAAGCTCCCAAAGAACTTGTTCTCGAAACACAAAATCCAACACCATAACGCCTGAATCAAAATTATAGAATCTTTTACTCAAGAACTCAAGAAACTAATTCGTTTCGATACTTCAACTACTCCTGAGAATACGGAAGTCATTATTATGCAATGGTCCACCACAGTTAAGCTGATTTTTGTTAGCAAACCCTGCGATCAACGTTGGGCAGCAACCTCGATAACTGCAGAGAACGACGTTGTACTGGAACGTCGATATCAATGGTTAAACAAGATCTGCAATGAAAATTTTCAGTAATTTGAATCTATGTAAGACGAAATAATCATGTTTTAGCACTGGCAAATATGCAGCGGAGTCTTGAATGTTGAAAACGCCCGTACAGTTAATAAACTCCCAAGTGATCTAACAGTTAACAATACTCAGAGATACTGCTTTAATTTCCTTAAGCAACAGGGAAGTAAGAATCTCATATTATGGTGCCAAGTCAACTCTGTACAACTCTACACAGTTGTAACCAGTTTCCTACGTGTTTTCCTCTTCGCAGACGGAAGATAATTCTAGCAGTATAATCCTGCGACGATCATAGGCAATATGTAAGTGTAATCGACGAAACAGGAAGATCGGTTACACTGTTTTCATTGTGAAAGTAAAAGTTAATGTAAATAGAGACCGCTCCGACTGTACCACAACAACCACAGAAAACTTTTACTAACAGTCCGATTATATTATTGGAGAAGGCGATAACAAGATAGACTATTACGGTCGAAAACAAAAATAAAAAACATTTTGTAGCGGAGGCGTTGTGCAGCTTTAATGAATGTTAACAACTGTATTGTGTAGTAGACAGCTAGGACGGTACGTTTCATTAGAGACCATCGAATTTGGTCTAAAATCAGACCATCATCAGTCCCGAAAGCCGTCTCAGCTATGCTTTCGCGTATATTGCAATGGCAGTTATCAAACGTAGATAGCTCGACCATTGGTATTATCTGTATAGACATTACATTGGTAAAAATGTCTATGAAGTTAAATGGACATAATGGACATGACAAGTTAATGTCAATGACGGAACACTGTACATCCGGAATTGCTATTCCTATTACGCAAGTTCATAGCTGAGATCGTTTTTAGGCTTGATGACGGTCTGATCCTCGACCGAAACATACATTCTCTCATAAAATGTACCGTTATAGCTGCGATTGCATAATGCAGTTCTTTCGAAGAGCATATAAAATGGAAGTAACGTGACTGCTGCAGAAACTGACTGGGCAGAAACAAAAAGTAAAAGTTTATAAAGCTAAGATGAATATAACGAAAAAATCGAATAATATCTTACACAAATTCCTCTAGAATAAACTCAACGGAAATATAACGAAATCACAAAATTTGATTCCATAAGTTAAAAAATTGTGACTAACATTACTGCTCGTTCCTCTGAGGACAACTTCTACAATGTACTTAGGTTCACGGCTAACACCACCGTAGACAGTTCTCCCATATTACAAAAATAGCTAAAGAATTGCATCAATCAACATGATAAAAATTATCATTAATCACTTCACTCACAAAAATTTATCTTCTGCTCTTAAGGTACTGCCTAACCTCACCATCGTATATCCTTCGAAATACAGAAAGAAACAGTTAAATATATGTCAGAAAAAAAAGAAACAATAATCGCTAATAGTTTCTCCATTGATAATATAACCTGTGGCCTCAAGTTACCCCCTCCCCCCAATAAACACCACCATCGTATATCATGACATATTAGGAATAAACAGCACATTTTACAAACTTTGTAAATTAGAATAGTAACTAACACAAACTCAGATAGCATTTAATAACAGACCGCTTACACGCTCTGCAACGTAAAGTCATGACGTCAAGAGGACGTCATCGGTGGAACCACACGCATAGAATCTGAAAGAGCACTTGTCAAAGTTGTCACTGTTGAACTAAGCTGTTAATTTGAGAATACATGATGAAAGCACATGAACTTAAAAAAATTAAGTGTAGAGGTCTAACTCTACAAGTAACCACCTGACGTTTGAAACCCCATAAAAAATTTAAACGTAATGCTATTTCACGTTATTACTCTTAAGAACTTCATGTTCCGTAATCACACCACACTCCTCTACATGCATCAATTTTCCAGTACTTCTCCACTAATACACATTCATTTATTAGCTTTTAAGATATTCTCACTCGAGATGATTGTGTATACTCAATAAATATACAAAGTTAAATGAATAGCTCATACCTACTGAGGGTCCGATGCAGCTGGCCTCCGAAGCTGGGCGCTCGCTTTGCTGAGAGCTTCTAAAGCTCCTCAAGAACTTTAAAATGTTTCGCTAGATGTGCTCGAAACACAAAATGCAAGACTGCAATAATTAATTCAAACCTGAAGCTCCTTACACTCAATAACTCGCAGAACGAATTCGTATGGATACTTCGAGTACTCCAAAGAATACGGAAGTAATTGCTACACAACGGTCCACAACGGTTTACGTGAGATGGCATTGTTGTTTACATACCCAATATCCTCCCCTGGTAGTTGAGTGGTCAGCGCGACGAAAGTCATACCTAAAGACCCGAGTTCGATTCACGAATGTGTCGGGAGATTTTTCTCCGCTCAGGGACTGGGTGTTGCGTTGCCCTTATCATCGTTATTTCATTCCCATTTACACGCAAGTCGCCGAAGTGGCGTCAACTCAAAAGACTTGCACCAGTCGAATGCGAGGCCCTAGCCACACGGCGTTTTCATTTTATCTGTTAACCGAAATCCCAGTAAAGCAATAACGTTTAGCAACGTGGATATAAATGTTAGACAACCACTGAAACTAAATATTATATAAGCCAATTGAAAATTTCAACTTTACATAAAATAGCATCGAAGCATAACGACGTCGAATGCTGATGCCCTCGATCCCGCTTTTAGTCATGTATTGAAATGTTATGTCACGCGTAAAAATTGATTCCTTCAGCGCATGTGGATTCCACCAGATTCGACGTCAGTTTGTGTGATTCCACTAATTGTTTCCTAGTGTAGTGATTTTCTATATTGAAACCTGGTTGTGAAGGGAAGGCCGTAGTCATTTATTATTGGTTGCCTTTAACAGTTACACACATTTATTATTAAAGAAGTAGTTCCAGACTCAACAATAAATTAAAAAATACCACGCTTTATTAATGAAAGCATAAACGACAGTGTAAATAATTGTGTTTTCAGTGCGTTACAATTTAGCAAATCACCATAAAATCCTGATACTGATAACGTTTAAAAAGGAAAAAACAAGGCACTGTGATGATGACTGAAGGCCTTACACTCCAAGAAAGACAGCAAATTAAGAATGTTTAAGAACTCGCTGCAATTACAACTTACAGGTATTGAAATATTAAAAGTAAGAGCCCACAAACACAGTAGAAGGTATCAGACGCCACGAATGGCAGAAAATAAGGTTTTAAGGCTTACTGCTAAAACAGAAATATCGAATTAATTTTTCAGAGCAAATGACCACAATCATGACTGAAGGCCTTACACGCCAGGAACGGCAATTATATAAAAAATTTAGAAACCTACTGTATAACAGCAAATAAAAGCAAAGGTTAATTAAAAGAAACAAGCAATTGACCACGAAACAGGTGAAATAATATGATGGTAATCTTGTAACACAACCCTTACACTGATACAGTCTGGCCTGCAACGGAGGGTGGAAACCTACAAACAGCACCAACGCGAGCAGCAGCACGGCTCATATACCCTTCGATTAATCTCCTCATCGCGAAAATGGAAGACTTGCCAATGGGACGGATCACATGTCACATACATATTTTTATTGGCCTCGTCCATGTTTCTTACTACTTTGTTAATACAATCAAATTATAAATTGAGCGAGTGTCCTTTTTACACAGGGTGTTCCATTGATAGTGACTAGGCCAGATATCTCAAAAAATAAGCATCAAACGAAAAAAACTACATTTGCCGGATAGTTGCGTTATTTACGGTAACATGAAGTGTTCAGCCACATGTGTAACGTCAACTACGACCTGCAACAAATTATGAAGCCCAAGTAGGTGTTTCAGCTGCTGTCGCCGCTAAACCGCACATCAGTAGCAGACAAACTGCACGAGAATCAGGACTCTTAAAAACGTCGGTGTTGAGAATGCTACATCAACATTGATTGCACCCGTACCATATTTCTATGCACCAGGAATTGCATAGCGACGACTTTGAACGTCGTGTACAGTTCTGCCACTTGGCACAAGAGATATTACGGGACGATGACGGATTTTATGCACTTGTTCTATTTAGGGACGAAGCGTCATTCACCAACAGCGGTAACGTAAACTGGCATTATATGCACTATTGTGCCATCTCTCACATAGCGAAAACAGTGGTCCAACAAAAAAATTCATATTTCATTACGTACTGTACGAATATGTAATAAAAGTGGTTGTTCCTATTTTAGAAAACGCGGTTGATATCCGTTTGACCTATGGCAGCGCCATTTAGCAGGCCAAGCATAGGGCCATCTGGTTTCCTCCTTCAAGCTAGACAAATTTCGTTCTTTGTAGTTTTTTCGTTTGACGCTTATTTGTTGAGATATTTGGCCCGGTCACGATCAGTGGACCACCATGTATATTTTAATTGAAGTTCTCCTAAAAAGAATCATTTTAAAAGGCGAACTTCAAAATAAGCTAGGCTGGGTTTGAGAACAGAGGCCCAACATGCTGCCTTGAAAGGTACTCTTCCGTTCTGGAACTTTTCCTTGAATTCCCAGGCGGAAGGATACTAGCCGGAAGGTAAGATGCTGCATAGATTCTCCGTAAGGGCACCAATGCGATGTCGAGGCAGGTGTGGAGGCAGTGGAGGGAGGAAGTCTCCTTGTCACCGA
The DNA here is from genome assembly GCF_023864345.2 of Schistocerca serialis cubense. NCBI lineage: Eukaryota > Metazoa > Arthropoda > Insecta > Orthoptera > Acrididae > Schistocerca > Schistocerca serialis. Next base: position 91,245,250 of record NC_064645.1, read on the forward strand.
GTCCTGCCTGCTGTATCGACGTCCTAGGCTACCAACTTCAGGTCAAGCTTGATGAGATCACAGCCGGAGCTTTTCGCAGCAGCTGGCGTCATACTAAATTACCCACGGAGATGATGCAAATCGTAACTATAGGTACCTGTCGTTAGATAAGATTAGAAAAGTCTACATTTCAACAACATTGGTTTGTAGCATTATGTTACAGTCTGTTAAGCAGAAAATCTCCTGCTCACTCTCCATTGCCACCATACGCCTACCGTCATATCACTCAGTTATCCTTTCAAAGCGGACCGTGCAGTGGAGAGCTTCACTCTTTATTACAATGCATGCATATTTCACGTTGGAAAGCAACAAGTAATTTTTAACGTTATCAATGTTAGACGATCTGTTTCAGTAACTAATGAAAGTATAAATAGTTTTATCATTTCACATTTGTTGGGTGGTTCAGAAAGTAAGTATCAGTCTAGGCCACTGGTTTGTCAGAGGTTTGTCAGAAGCATTTTTTTTTTTTTTTACATTTACCACTTCTTTCAAGTTTGACAATGATTTCTGTTAATGTGATAAATGCAAGGTTAGTCGATGGCTTGTATTCCATGTTAAACTGCAGAGCCACCTGTAACAGACTCGCTAAATCAATTAACAGAATGAAGGAAGCAACACTTCCAAACTACTACGGTGTTCGAACCAGCTTTCGTATTGATGATTCGAGTTTTACTATTACATTTATACATTACATCGATTATCCTTGTATACTTCAGTAATATTTTTAAATACATTTGAGTGATTAGCTGAGTATACACTCCTTTCCCCTCAGAGCGAAGGAATAAAACTACGCTAACAAAATTTCCTTCTTTTTAGATTAAATCTGTCGTACAAGACATACTGTTGTTGTTGTTACGGCTTTCAGTCCGAAAATTAATTTGATGCTGCTCTCCCCCCCTACTCTCACATAGCTGCAAAAGTACTGTAAATTGCATCCAGAAAAACCGGTTGCTGTCTCAGGTAGGGTCCTATCAACCAATCCCAGATATATCCTGGTATAAAACATGTGGAAACAAAATACATTATCTGTCGCCTAAAGGGACACTATTTTTATTTTCTGAGATGTCGATGACCGAAACTTCATGTCATAGCTGCCAAAAGGCGGCAGTGTCTGACGACGCAATAAATGCATCAGTTTCTCTTTATGGGGACCTGGACGTGCACAGGCTGCATTTTCATAGCTCGCTCTCAGTGCACATTACTCTTCATCTACAATGAATAACATTAACTCAAGCTGTAGAAGGATATTTATTAAAATCTCTCCTACAGTTTAAGAATTACAGTATTTTGCCTAATAGGTGTTTTTGTAATACTCTTCCATTCAGGTACCATTTTCTGGTCCATCATCAGTCTAATAGCATTCAGACTGTGACAGACTGCTGTCAACATTCACAGGAACACATTATGCCTCTTGTTTTGTAGTTTGGAGTATATCTGAGGAAATAGGAAAACCCTTATTATACCACATTATTATTTTGTCTAAAATATACCGCTATAATTATATACGGAATGACAAACATAGTTTATTTCTGCGATGTATTACGCAGAATACAAAGATGCTATCCCATTCTTGACTTGAGGGAAACTTGGTGAACATGGATTAAACCATTGTGAAGTTATATGTACCTAATGTTCTGAAAACGTAGTTTCGAGAAAATGAGAAAAGAATATTCACAGTGTTTTTGACGCATCGTAAGCCTCTTTCAGAACATTCCAGCAGCATAATCTTCCTGGCCAGCTGCTTCTTTATCATCTGTAGACTTCTTCAGGGCCCTTTTCCTTACACTGGCTTCAACTAATCGCTGACAATCTGTGGCAGTCAGAGCAGCTATCCTATTATTTGCTGGCTGGATGCCTAATTTGTCCATTACTTTTATCCTGATGGTTACACCATCATTGAAACACATGACAGCATCCATCGCACCCATTTTGAGTACTGTCCATCAAACAAACACTGCTTTTGGCACTCGTTGCCACACGCAGATGTTGAAACTCTCATTAGGGTTTTGCATACGGCCATGTAGACATTTGCAGAGTTATTTTGTATCTGAAAGGTCCCTGCATATTGGCTTTATTGTTTCCAGGACTGTGGCAGGCAACAAATGTATATGGTGCTATTCGTTGCCTGTCGCATGAGCGTGGCTGGTTTGCAGACATTTGTTCAAAGAGCGTTGAAGACCAAATCAAAAACTGAAAAGTAGATAAAAAAAATGTTGTGAAACGGGAAAAAATTGTCTTTCAGATGGTGACAAGAATTGTTTTCGAAAATTTCAGACATTTCAAGTCCATGTCCACTTAACAATTAGACATATCAAGTACACTTTTTAAAAAATTAAAGAAAATACGACGCAACAAGAAGGAATTATACCAATGGCGCGGAAATCAGTAGATGTGATATTCATGTACAGACAAATGAAGGAGTCCCATTTCAAAAACTGAATGGTTTATTCACGAGAAAGAGCTACACAAATGGAGCAAGTGTGTAAGAAAATTATCTATGTCTGGCGCTTATGCAAGTAGCTGTTCGGCTGGCATTGATTGATTGACTTGTTGCATGTCGTCCAGAGGGATATAGTGCCAAATTCGGTCCAACTGGTGCTATAGATGAGCAAAATTCAGAGTTGTTTGTAGGGCCCTGCCCATGTTGTTGTTGTTGTGGTCTTCAGCCCTGAGACTGGTTTGATGCAGCTCTCCATGCTACTCTATCGTGTGCAAGCTTCTTCGTCTCCCAGTACCTACTGCAGCCTACATCCTTCTGAATCTGCTTAGTGTATTCATCTCTTGGTTTCCCCCTACGATTTTTACCCACCACGCTGCCCTCCAGTACTAAACTGGTGATCCCTTCATGCCTCAGAACGTGTCCTACCAACCGATCCCTTCTTCTAGTTAAGTTGTGCCACAAACTTCTCTTCTCCCAAATTCTATTCAATACCTCCTCATTAGTTATGTGATCTACCCATCTAATCTTCAGCATCCTTCTGTAGCACCACATTTCGGAAGCTTCTATTCTCTTCTTGTCTAAAATATGTTTCACTTCCATACATGGCTACACTCCATACAAATACTTTTAGAAACGACTTACTGATACTTAAATCTATACTCGATGTTAACAAATTTCTCATATTCAGAAAGGCTTTCCATGCCATTGTCAGTCTACATTTTATATCCTCTCTACTTCGACCATCATCACTAAATTTGCTCTCCAAATAGCAAAATTCCTTTACTACTTTAAGTATCTCATTTCCTAATCTAATTTCCTCAGCATCACACGACTTTATTCGACTACATTCCACTATCCTCGTTTTGCTTTTGTTGATGTTCGTCTTACACCCTCCTTTCAAGACACTATCCATTCCGTTCAACTACTCTTCCAAGTCCTTTGCTGCCTCTGACAGAATTACAATGTCATCGGCGAACATCGAAGTATTTATTTCTTCTCAATGGATTTTAATTCGTACTCCGCATTTTTCTTTTGTTTCCTATACTGCTCGTTCAATATACAGATTGAATAGCATCAGGGAGAGGCTACAACTCTGTCTCACTCCCTTCCCAACCACTGCTTCCCCTTCATGTCCCTCGACTCTTATAATTGCCATCTGGTTTCTGTACAAATTGTAAATAGCCTTTCGCTCCCTGTATTTTACCTCTGCCACCCTCAGAATTTGAAAGACAGTATTCCAATCAACATTGTCAGAAGCTTTCTCTAAATGTACAAACGCTAGAAGCGTTGGTATGCCTTTCCTTCATCTTTCTTCTAAGATAAGTTGTAGGGTCAGTATTGCCTCACATGTTCCAGTATTTCTACGGAATCCAAACTGATCTTCCCCGACGGTGGCTTCTACCAGTTTTCCATTCCTCTGTGAAGAATTCGCGTTAGTATTTTGCAGCTGTGACTTAATAAACTGATAGTTCGGTAATTTTCACATCTGTCAACACCTGCTTTCTTTGGGATTGGAATTATTATATTCTTCTTGATGTCTGAGGGAATTTCGCCTGTCTCATACATCTTCCTCACCAGATGATAGAGTTTTGTCAGGACTGGCTCTTCCATGGCTATCTGTAGTTCTAATGGAATGTTGTCTACTCCAGTGGCCTTGTTTCGACTTAGGTCTTTCACCGCTCTGTCAAACTCTTCACGCAGTATCGTATCTCCCATTTCATCTTCACCTGGATCCTCTTCCATTTCCATAATATTGTCCTCAAGAACATCGGCCCTGTATAGACCCTCTATATACTCCGTCCACCTCTCCGCTTTCCTTCTTTGCTTATAACTGAGTTTCCATCTGAGCTCTTGATATTCATGCAAGTGGTTCCCTTCTCTTCAAAAGTTTCTCTAATTTTCCTGTAGGCAGTATCTATCTTACCCTTAGGGAGATAAGCCTCTACATCCTTACATTTGTCCTCTAGCCATCCCTGCTTAGCCATTTCGCACGTCCTGTCGATCTCATTTTTGAGAGGTTTCTATTCCTTTTTGCCTGCTTCATTTACTGCATTTTTATATTTTCTCCTTTCGTCGATTAAATTCAGTATCTCTTCTGTTACCCAAGGATATCTACTAGCCTTCGTCTTTTTACCTACTTGATAGTCTGCTGCCTCCATTATTTCATCGCTCCAAGCTACCCATTCTTCTGCTACTGTATTTCTTTCCCCCATTCCTGTCAATTGTTCCCTTATGCTCTCCCTGAAACTCTGTACAACCTCTGGTTCTTTCAGTTTATCCAGATCCCATCTCCTTAAATTCCCACCTTTTTGCAGTTTCTTCAGTTTTAATCTACAGTTCATAACCAATAGATTGTGGTCAGAGTCCACATCTGACCCTGGAAATGTCATACAATTTAAAACCTGGTTCCTAAATCTCTCTCTTACCATTATGTAATCTATCTGAAACCTTCCAGTATCTTCAGGGTTCTTCCATGTATACAGCCTTCTTTCATCATTCTTGAACCAAGTGTTAGCTATGATTAAGTTATGCTCTGTGCAAAACTCTACCAGACAGCTTCCTCTTTCATTTCTTAGCCCTAATCCCTATTCACCGACTACGTTTCCTTCTCTTCCTTTTCCTGCTCTCGAATTCCAGTCGCCCATGACTATTAAATTTTCGTCTCCCTTCACTCATTCAATAATTTCATTTACCTCATCATATCTTTAATCACTTTCTTCATCATCTGCAGAGCTAGTTGGCATATAAACTTGTACTACTGTAGTAGGCGTGAGCTTCGTGTCTATCTTGGCCACAATAATGCGTCCACTACGCTGCTTGTAGTAGCTTACCCGCACTCCTATTTTTTATTCATTATTGAACCTACTCCTGCATTACCCCTATTTGATTTTGTATTTATAACCCTGTATTCACATGACCAAAAGTCTTGTTCCTCCTGCCACCGAACTTCACTAATTCCCACTATATCTAACATTAACCTATCCATTTAACTTTCTAAATTTTATAACCTACCTGACCGATTAAGGGATCTGACATTCCACGCTCCGATCCGTAGAACGCCAGTTTTCTTTCTCCCTCCCATAGAGCACCAAATGTTCTCAATAGCGGAGAGATCTGAAGACCTTTCTGACCAAGGTAGAGTATGGCAATTACGAAGACAGTTAGTAGATATCCTTCCAGTGTGCGAGTGGACATTATCTTGCTGAAATGCAAGTCCAAGATGCCTTGCCATGAAGGGCAAAAAATATCGCCAACGTACCGCTCTGCTGTAAGGGTGCAGCGGATTACAACGGAAGTGGCCTTGCTATGAAATGAAATCTCACCCTAAGATATCATATCTGGTTGTTGGACTGTAAGGTGGCCAACAGTCACATTGGTAGGCCACTTTTATCTGGGGCGTCTTGAGATACATCGTGGCTGGTCATCGGGGCTCAGCTAGAAGCCAGAATCATCACTGAAGACAATTCTGCTCCAGCCAACGCTCTCCCAGGCCGAATGTACCCAGCACACTACGAACCATCTTCTGGTTGTACATAGGTCGATGGTAGTCGGCTTAAGGGGCGCCATTAAGTCACCCGTACTTATAAACTCTGTGTTCGGCGATGGTCCGCTCATTTTTGCCAGCATCGTTGAATAGTTGCGTGGTTTCCTATTCATATGTCGATCGATTGGCCAATTACTCCAACCAGCTTCTTTGAACTCAACTACATTTCTTCTTTCAAATACTGTCATCTGCTGACATTGTCCACGAGCCTTTTTGCAAGGCATAGTTACTGTCAAACTGAGTACACGGAATGAAATCCTCAAGTACTTTGTGCGCTGGTATCATCATGACCCCTGTTAACTATTCTTGCCAGGTGTGCGGTGACATTGTGCTCCAACAGTCACACATTCATTCATCGGTCGCCGAAGTTTGCAGTTCTTCATTTTCCGTCGATACCTCTGTGAATAACCATTTGTGGCCAATTTGAGTCGTTTTAGTGTCTTAGACTGTATATTAGATGTTAAGAACGAAAGAGAAGCGGAATTCTTATAATAAACGTTTAGAATCAGAAATGTGTGCTAGTTACCGTCTACGACTCACTGAAAATTGTTTTTTTTAAAGCATTCAATTAGGCTCGTTTTCAGTCGTATTACAATGATCATGTCATCGTTGTGTACATGAAATACCTTTATGACGACCTGAACTCTGATGAGGACACTTATAATAATGTGTCTGAATTTTGGTGTAGGAACAGCTGCCGTTCTCCGTCAAATAATGAAACTAGATACGTTAGTGGTATTGGACGTTGAAGTTTGGATCAAAGTAGACTTTCTAACTCATTTCAACAGTAGTCCATTGGGTGCAGGTTGGACGTTGGGCAGGCCAATCGATTTCTGCCATGGTACATAAAACAGCTAAAAGCACAAGACATAGTAGATAACATTGGATATCAAAGGAGATATTGGACATATTTGATTAAACAAAAAAATATAAAAATGCAGATAATGAAGTAAGCAAAAGGGAATAAAGACGTCTAAGGAATGAGATGGACAGAAAGTGTAAAATGGATAGGTTGGAATGACTAGAGAACAAATGCAACCCCATAGAAACATGTGTAACTAGGGGAAAGGTAGATACCGCCTATAAGAATATCAAAGAGAGCTTTGAATATAAGAAAACCAGCTGCAGGAAATCGAGAGCTCATATGGGAAGGCAAGGAAGGGAAACCTGAAAGGTGGAAGGAGTATATAGGCATCTAAATGCACATGCATACTCTGCCAACCACATTTAAGTGCCTGGCAGAGGGTTCAACGACCCACATTCACAATTCTCAATAATTCCAATCTCGTATAGCGCGCTGAAAGAATGAACACCTATATCTTTCCGTACGAGCTCTGACTTCCCTTATTTTATTGTGGTGGTCGTTCCTCCCGATGTAGGTCTGTGTCAACAAAATATTCTTGCATTCGGAGGAGAAAGTTGGTGATTGGAATTTCGTGAGAAGGTTCCGTCGGAACGAAAAACGCTTTTCGTTTAATGATTTCCAGCTAAACCCTGTATCATTTCTGTGACACTCTCTCCCACATATTGCGATAGTACAAAACGTGCTGCCTTCCTTTGAACACTTTCGATGTACTCCGTCAGTCCTATCAGGTAAGGATCCCACACTGTGTAGCAGTATTCTGAAAGAGGACGGACAAGTGTAGTGTAGGCAGTCTCCTTAGTAGGGCTGTCTCTTTCCAATGAAACGCAGTCTTTGGTTAACCTTCCCCACATTTTCTATGTGTTCTTTCCAATTTAAGATGTTCGTAATTGTAATTCCTAGGCTTTTAGATTATACTGATTTATAGTGTAACCGAAGTTTAGCGAGTTCCTTATAGCACTCATGTGGATGACCTCACACTTTTCGTTATTTAGGGTCAACTGCCACTTTTCGTACCATTGAGATATTTTTTCTTCTAAATCGTTTTGCGGTTTGCTTTTGTCTTCTGATGACTTTATTAGTCGATAAGCGACAGCGTCATCTGCAAACAACCAAAGACATCTTCTCAGATGGTCTCCCATATCGTTTATATAGATAAGGAGCAGCAAAGGGCCTATAATACTACCATGGGGAACGCCAGAAATCACTTCTGTTTTACTCGATGACTTTCCGTCAGTTACTACGAACTGTGACCTCTCTGACAGGAAATCACAAATCCAGTCACATAACTGACACGATATTCCATAATCACGCAATTTCACTACGAGTCGCTTGTGTGGTACAGTGTCAAAAACCTTAAGGAAATCCAGAAATACGGAATCGATCTCAAATCCCTTGTCAATAGCACTCAGCACTTCATGTGAATAAAGAGCTAGTAGTATTTCACAGCAACGATGTTTCCTAAGGACATGTTGACTGTGTGTTACTAAATCGTTTCCTTCGAAGTAATTCATAATGTTCCAACACAATATAAGTTCTAAAATCCTGCTGCATATCGACGTTAACCTAATGAGCCTGTAATTTAGTGGATTACTCCTACTACCTTTCTTTATTATTGATGTGACCTGTACAACATTCCGGTCTTTGGGTACGGATCTTTCGTCGAGCTAACCGTTGTATATGATTGTTAAGTATGGAGCTAATAGATCAGCATACTCCGAAAGGAACATAACTGGTATACAGGCTGGGCCGGAAGACTTGCTTTTATTAAGTGATTTAAGTTGCTCCACTACTCCGAGGATATTTACTTCTACGTTACTCATGTTGGCAGCTGTTCTCGATTCGAATTCTGGAATATTTACTTCGTATTCTTTTGTGAAGGTATTTCGGAAGGCTGTGTTCAGTAACTCTGTTAGGCAGCACTGTCTTCGACAGTATCCCCGTTTGCTATCGCGCAGAGAAGGCATTGATTGTTTCTTGCCACTAACATACTTAACATCTGACCAGAATCTCTTTGGAATTTCTGCCAGGTTTCGAGAGAAAGTTTCGTTGTAGAAACTGTTATTGTCATCTCCCATTGAAGTCCACGCTAAATTTCGGGCTTCTGTAAAAGATCACCAATCTTGGAGATTTTGCACCTTTTTAAATTTGCCATGTTTCTTTCGTTGTTTCTGCAATAGTGTTCTAACCCGTTTTGGGTACCAAGGAGGATCAGCTCCATCGTTTGTTAATTTATGTGGTATAAACCTCTCAATTGCTGCCAATGCTATTTTTTGAATTTAAGCCAGATGTGGTCTACACTTATATTATTAATTTGGAATGAGTGGAGATTGTCTCTCAGGAAGGCGTCAAGTGAATTTTTACCTGCTTTCTTGAATAGGTATATTTTTCGCTTATTTTTCGAGAATTTGGTGATTACAATATTCAGTTTCGCTACGACAGCCCTGTGTTCAGTAATCCCTGAATCGATTTTGATGCTCGATATTAACTCAGGATTATTTGTTGCTAAGAGGTCAAGTGTGTTTTCACAACTATTCACGTGGTCTCATGAACTAACTGCTCGAAATAATTTTCAGAAAATGAGTTTAGGACAATTTCGGATGATATTTTATGCGTAACTCTGGAATAAATTTCGTATTTTCCACAAACATATTGAGGGTAAATGGAAGTCATCACCAACTATTATCGTATGAGTCGGGTAAGTGTTTGAAATCAAATTCAAGTTTTCTTTGAACCTTTCAGCAACTGTGTAATCTGAATTGGGAGGTCGCTAAAAGGATCCAGTTATTATTTTATTCCGGTTGCCAACGATGACCTCTTCCCAAACTAACTCACATGAAGTATGTACTTCAATTTCGCGACAAAATAAAATACTTCTGACAGCAACAAACACGCCACCGGAACCGTGTTTAGCCTATTTTTTCGGAACACCATTAGGTGCTTCGCAAAAATTTCGTGGAGCTTATATCCGGCCTTAGCCAGCTTTCAGTGCCTATAACGATTTGAGCATCAGTGCTATCTATTAGCGCTTGGAGCTCTGTTACTTCCCCAACACAGCCACAACAATTTACAACTGTTATACCGATGGTTCCTGAATCAATGTTCTTCCTGTGTTCAGCGTGCACCCTTTGTGCCTGAAGACCTTCTTGTTTTCCCGAGACCCTCTAACCTAAAAAACCGCCCAGTCCATGCCACATAGCCCCTGCTATCTGTGTGGCCGCCTCCTGCTTATAGAGGACACCTGACCTCTTTAGCAGAACCCGAAACCCAACCACCCTTTGGCGCAAGTTGTGGAATCTGCAGCCCACACGGTCGCAGAACCGTCGGAGCCTCTGATTCAGACCCACCACTCGGCTCAGTACCAGAAGTCCGCAATCGGTTCTGTCGACTTGCTGCAAACGGTCACCTCTGCTTTCATCTTGCAAGCAAGACGGTCAGCTTTTACCACTTCTGTTAGCCGCTCGAAGCCAGAGGGACTCTCTTGTGATCCAAAGTGACACACATCATTGGTACCGACGTGAGCAACCACCTGCAGTTGGCTGCACCCTGTGCTCATCATGGCATCTGCGAGGAATCTTTCCACATCTGGAATGACTCCACCCAGTATGCACACGGAGTGCACATTGGTTTTCTTATCCTCCTTGTCAGCCAAGTCCCTGAGGGGCCCCATAAGGCGCCTAACGTTCGAGCTAACAACTACCAATAATCCCACCCTCCGCAATTGCCCGGATCTTGCAGGCTGAGTGGTTTCCTCTGATACAGGACAGGCGGCAGCATCTGGCTCAACGACAGTGTAAGCCACAGACAGTACCTGGAGCCTGTTTGTCAGACAGACTGGGGAGGCCTTACGTGCGGCCGCCTGGGAAGTCTTTCTCCGCCTGCTACGTCCTGGGGCGACCTCCCACTCGACCACAGGTGAGGGGTCAGCCTCAGTGCGAGCTGTAAGTGGGTTAGTCACCGGTGAGGACCGTGCTGGACGTCCGTTGGATCCCCACGGCCGGCCCACAACAGAGGTGGCCATCCACTGCAGCCTCAAGCTGTCTAAACGAAGTCATCACAGCCTTAAGCTGAGAGCGAAGTACCACCAACTCGGCTCGCAGCCCCACGCAACAATCGCAGTCCCTGTCCATACCAAAAACCGTCGAAAAGTAAACGATGCAGATAAATGGACTGTCGGCAGGTGCTCCGCAAATCTACTGTAGACCCTGACGAAAACGCACGAACTGTGTCTAGTAATACTCAGATATTCAGAAACCTAACTACCGAACCACTCAGGTGAAACTAAATAATTTGTCCCTGATTAGGAACTTTTAATACGTCACAAAATCGGTTTACTTTGTGACGCAAACGAAAACGCGAGAACTGTGACTATTAGATATTAAAATTTAACGCAGAAGCCCAAACTAAACTATTAATCAGTTACTTCCCCGTTGCTGCGTCTGTCGGATATGGCGAGAAGAATTTGACACAGCACTGGAAGATCTAAGTCGACACACGGACCATGGAGTTGACGACATTCCGTGTGTGCTTCTAACATCTTCCGGAGAGTCAGCAATGACTTAACTACTCCATCTCCTATGCAAGAAGTATGAGACAGAGAAAATAACTTCACACTCCAAGAACAATTTAATAATTCCAATCCCAAAGGCTGCAGGTGCTGAAAGGTGTGAATGTTACCGTATAATCGGCTTAATAACACACGCTTGCAAAATATTGACAGAAATTATTTAGAGAAGAATGGAGAAACTAGTAGATGTCGACCTCGGGAAATATTCAGATTGGTTTCCGCAGAAGTCTAGGAACACGCGAGGTAATACTTACGCTATGACTTACCTTAGAATACAGGTTAAGGAAGGCCAACTTTTGTTTATAGCTCCTGTATACTTAAAAAATGCTTTTGTCAGTGTTGGCTGTGATATACTCTTTGAAATTCTGAAGGTAATGGAGGTAAAGTAGAGGGACCCAAGAAGGAAGGATATGAAATATATACCGGCAATGTTAATAAAAGGGTGTCTGAAGAAGAGAAATTTCTTAATACCGATTGTAGATTTATATGTTGAAAGTCTCTTCTGATAGTTTTTGTCTGGAATGTAGCCATGTACGAAAATGAACCGTGGACATAAATAGTTCACACAAGAAGGGAATAGCGCCTTTGAAATGTGTCACTGCAGCATGTCGCTGAAAATTAAATGGGTAGATCACATAACTAATGAGGAAGTACTGAACATGAATTGGGAGAAAAGAAATATGTGTCATAACTTGACTAAAAGGAGGTAGAGCTTGACAGGACATATTCTGAAACGTCGAGTAAAAATTACTCAAGGAAACCAAGAGATGAATACGGTAACCAAGTATGTAAGTTGCAGTGGTTGTTCGAAGATGCGGACGCTTGCCCAAGATAGAGTACCGTGGAAACCCACATCAAACGAGTTTTCGGACTGTAGACCGCAACAGCAACAGTTTTGCCTATGTATTTACGTTCATACAGAACACCACAAGCCACCTTATGGTGGGCCGTACCATGCACCATTACCAGATGTTTCATGTAATATTCCATTCGCAAACTGATCTGGGGAAAAAAGACTATCAATGTGCCTCTGTACGAGCCCTAATTTATCTTGTCTTCGCGGTCCGTACGCGTAATGCACATTTGTGGCAGTAGAATCGTTCTCAGTCAGTTGTAAATGTCTGTTCTCTAAATTGTCTCGTAAGTGTTTGGTGAAAAGAACGTCGACTTCCCTTAGGAATTCCCATTGCGTTTACAAAACATCTCTGTAACACTTGCCAGTTGATCGAATCTACCGGCAACAAATCTAGTAGCAAGGCTCTGGACTTCTTCGATGATTTCGTTTAATGCGACCAGCTGAGTTTCCCAAACACACGAGCAATACTCAAGCACTGGTCACTCTTCTGTTCTACTCGCAGTCTCCTTTCTAGAAGAGCTACGCTTTCCTAATACTGTCTCAGTAAACAAAAGCCTTCCCTACTGCAGTTCTTAAATGCTTGTTATATTTCATTTCGCTTTGCAACAAATCGCCTACATATTTAATCCACGTGATTGTGTCAAGTAGGTCAACATAAAGTCCAGTTTAATTTAATAGAATTTATTGCAAAGATTTTTAGACCTGTTATCTGGAAACTCTAACAGGTCGTACATATTCGTTAATCATGGTGACATACAACGTTTAAAGTTACGGAGGTAGTAGCAAATGATGTTGACAGCAATCTTCGGTGATACTAATGTAGAAATAAAGCCGGATATTAGAAAGATAATATAAAGTTTAAATAATTAACATTAAAAAAAGTGTATTAGCTGAGGATCCAATTGAATGACTTCCATCTTATATTACAAGATATGTTACTAGCAGCCTCGGAAGTGCTTGAGGTTTTTCGATTAACTCCAACTTTACTTACTTCTAAACCTATTCTTGCTACACTATTCTATATCACTAACAATGGAATGTGTGTGTCTCGGCAGTCCTCGATTCTACGCATACCCGTGTGGGTGGCCTTTGCATTCTTTCTCTTCTTTCCTTTTCACTTTTCTGTTATTGTTTGCATATCGCAGTCTAACTGTCTGCAGTCTCTCTCTACCTGAAAGAAAGAGACTCTCAGAACGACATGACCAGCCGAACCTTCCTCTCCACATTCACAGACTGATGTGTTGCTACGTCCCAGTCGAAGCACATGGTTTAGGTATGGATCGCGACCTGTTAACAGCTGCATCATACCTCGAGTAGGCGCAGCGTCGCACAGTTTGGGCCTGTTCCTAGTGCTTGGTAATACGCTATAAACACGCCTTGCCATACTGCTAGTGTCCCAGTCAGACTACCAATCATCTAAATTCTGGGCTCTTAAATGTCGTTTATTAATAACGTGTGTTCCGGGTCCAAATGGTTCAAATGGCTATGGGACTTAACATCTCAAGTCATCAGTCCCCTTGAACTTAGAAACTACTTAACACTAACTAACCTAAGGACATCACACACATCCATGCCCGATGCAGCATCCGAACCTGCGACCATAACGGTCGCGTGCTTCCAGACTGAAGCACCTAGAACCGCTCGGTCACTATGTGTTCCTGTGATATCATACACGTGATCATATTGCTCACGGTCCGTCCAAAAGATTGCTGACCTGTAACGTAGTACGATATCCATCCGGCATATCCCGAGGATTACCAGTAAACCTCCGATCGGTACAAAAGCCCCCTGTGATCCTCAGAATACCCTCCGCTGAATTCGTCTCATATTGTTTTGTAGCTGCCTAATCTAAGACGAGGTGCCCAGCCGCTGGCAGCGAAGTTGACTATGGCGTTGAAGATAGCTTCGTAGTATCATCGCACCACACGCAACGGTAATTTATCGTCAGCACTGCCGGCACGGACAATCTTGTGTATAATTATGGCCACTTTCTGAGTAACAGATTTTACGTGTTCTACAATGTTTCTTTTCTCGTTTAGAACAGTGCCTAAATATTTATAAACAGTGCTGCCTCAAACAAATATTCCTTCAAACGTCAGGGAACGATTTCTGCCAAGAGAAAGCATTCCTTTCTCAAACGTGTATCTGGTTTTATAAACACCTACACTTAGTTTGTTCCTCTTACAACAATGCTGCATCCGAATAAGCACATGTTTCTTCTTTTCCTCCAGTCTCCCCCTGGAGTATAGAATCAACTACTAGAATGTCATCTGGTTATGCTACAACAGCTACAATAACATATAACCTGTATTGTAGATGTAATATGGGTTCAGTACCAAGATCCCAGAGCAATGGACCACTTATGGAGCCTTGAGGACAGCCTTGGTAACCTTTTTGATTACCTTTCTCTGCTCCGCAAGCCATGGACGCTACAGTAATTTAAAAAGCCCTTGTACACACATTTTCGGACCCTGAGAGCTATAAGGCATACGAACGTCGCACGTCACCAAAGACTGTCAAATTCTCCTGCAGTGTCAGTCATTGGCGTGACTGCAAACTTCGCTGTCGAATTTTCTACACTCTGAAGAAATCTATTAATCGCTTCACCTATAGACTTTTCTAAAGCCATATTGACACTGGTTGAGACGCAAGAGCTCTCTGCGCGCCTGCAACTGTTCACAGGGCAGACGTTGCTGAACTTTCGCCGAGACGTTTAATAAGCAAACAGGTCCATAGCTTTTCGGTGATGCCGCTTTTTTATCGTTCCTTTTTCGTTCATTACTGGTTTAGCTGGTTTCCATATTTCCCGGATCCTACCTATTCGTAAAGCCTCGTATAGGAATGCTGTTAAATCTAGCACTGTCTGTGGACCTACGATCGGCACGGCTTCAGAGTATACGCCATCCAGACCAGGTGCTTTTGCAGTTTTGAGCTTCTTAATTGCGACAGCAATTTCTTCTTGACCAGACCGTATCACCAACATCTGATTGTGAAATTCGTTATTTACTGCATTTATAAGTTGTGCGTGTGTCTCAGCGTCTGTGTTATCGTCAGGAGGCAGGGCAGTTAGCAGATATTCTGGTGACTCTCTCCGTCCTGTCGTCATATAGCTATCCACCTTACGAATTGCGGACATGATAGTAGTTCCCTTAACCTTTTCAGTCAACAATTTATTCAGTCTTTGGCAGATGACAAATTGCAGGTGTATTCCTTCAGTTTCCTGAAGCAAAGTTTTGAAGCGCATCTTAATAGCCCTGTATTCATGGAGCCTACTACTGCACTCCGACTGCCCTAGAGTATGTTCGTTCTTCTTCTCGTTTGTACCCTTCACCTCAGAGGGGAACGTTCTAGGCTCTAAGGGATCGTAGTCTGATTGTTTACCTTTTTCCTAGGAATATAAATGTCCTGTGCTCTTTGCAAAAGTTCAGCTAGTAATTGAGCATCCAAATCTACATGAACCGTAAGCGATTCCATTCTAAATACTCCGAGGTAGACAACTAAGCCATCTCAATCAGATTTAGTGATGCCTAACTCAATTCTGCTTTCCTCAGCTTGTCTTCTGTATTATTGTCATTTCCCTCTTCGACGATAATTGTATTATGGCCACTGTATGTTAGGTACTGGAGCACTTGTCAACTATTAATTTTAGCTGCTGACATGCGGTTTGCTAAAGTGACATCTATGTTAGTAACTACACCAGCTTATTGTTCGAATGTACTCGGCTGGTCTTCCAGATTTAAAACCATGAGCTGTAGTTCCTGTATTGCCTCCATTAGTACATCCCCTCGTTCGTCTGTTTGCCTACTGTGCCACAGAAATGATTATGCATCTGTTGTCACAAGGAGACACGCAACTTGTCTATATAGAGAAACTGCTCTGACTCTACCTGTATAAGGTACGATAGGGTGAGAGTAAGGCATGCTTACTACAACCCACTTTGTCTGCAGTCCTTCACTTCTATTGTGACCCTGCGCTTGTCCAACAGCGTTGCCACCTTGGGTCACACTATCTATCCATTTGTAACGACCGTGGCAGTCATTCCCTCATTGTGGCCAGTAGCTGTTACTATATCTGCACGAAAATGTGGGAGCTCATTCTTTCTACAGTATGGTTCTTGCAAACAAAACATATTAACACTCAGCTGGTCAGTTAGTTTTCGTATTTCAGTCATTGACAATTTACATCGAGCTGCATTTATCTGTACTATGTTTATCCTTTTACGTGTTTCGATTGCCAACAAAGCCCTTCGGCGAAGGAAGGCCTGGTTCAAAGAAAAAGCGTCCAAACCCTTATATAAAATCCACGTATTAATGCTCAGTGTCGAATGGTACTTTTACTCTCTTGAACGCCTGTCGAAGGAGGCCACATAATTATTTAAACTCAATGCATATGTTATTTACTCTCAAAAGATTCTGGTGTAGGATACGTAATAGTTTTTCCTTTCTTATGCCCACCTCTGAAATTATGTCATAGAGCAATCTGTAACACACTGGGAGCCTCCAAACTACTTCATAAGACATTCACTTCTAAATTATTATCAGATTTGTATGTGTGTAATTGAAAATCATGTAAGTAGGACTTGAAATATTAGAAATACTTCTCTGTAGTTCATAGGAGTACCTGATTTTCACTGCACTTTACTGTTTTCGATTGTTGTACTCGTTAGTGTTACTGCTAGAGACGCCTAGTGGAACAACTGCAGAACTGTTTTCTTGTTTTCTGGTGCAGAGCGGTTGCGTGGGTTGTAGGCAGACCAGGACTTTTTGCGCCGGATAGGGTGTGACCCATACAGGCGGAACGCCGTGCCATGCCAGAGGTGAGTGAACTTCTGTGTATGACTAACTGATCATTCTTCAGCAGGAACCGAAACCAGAAACGATAGTGATAGTGCACTTTGAGGTCTGGATTTACTTTGTTTGGATTTAAGTCGACTTTCAATCGCATCCCAATGAGTTATTGGTTATAAGTGTAACATGGCGTTTCCAATCAATTTCTAGGACGTTATATAAAATGCCTAAAAAGACAAGTCATTGTAGAAAGACAGGAGATACTGGACTCATTTGATGAAAGAAGGAAATGTGAAAATGCAGCAGACGAAGCAGCAAACAGGAAACACATACTGTCTGCAAACCTCTATTTTTCTTTACTCCGCCGTAGTGGGGATCCAAAACACTCGGGCAGTATTCAGGAATTTGAGGCACTACTGTTCTATATACAGTCCTCTTTGTAGATGAACTACACTTTCCTAAGACTCTCCCAGTAAGCCGAAGCCACTCCTGCTACTGTTCTCATGTGCTCGTTTCACTTCATATCGCTATACAGCTTTACGCCTAGAAATTAATCCCCTTGACTGTGTATACGAAAATTACAGGATTGTTTATTTCCCCTTTCATCTGCATTAAGATATATCTCTTTACATTTAGAGCAAGTTACCCTACATCACACTAAAAGGAAATTCTAAGCCATCGTATACCCATGTACAGTCACAAAACGACGATACAATCCTCTTACCTCTTATACTAAAAGGTCACCTCAGGCCTTAGCAGACTTCTCCCCACCCTATCCGTTGTTGTCCACAAATCATTGCCTCACAGACGCTGCTTTATGACATGGTTTTTTGTATTCCTTACATAAACAATCATGGTCTCCATATGTTTCCCTACTGTAGACAGTACATTATGCTGTAAAATGTGTTATTCTTCAGCGTTTAAAGCTTAATAATTGCAACAATTGGAGCACACCGTAATCAAGGAAAACACCCCAATTCCGTGACACCACATCCTTAGTTCTTCATTTTTGGTGATATACAGGGTGAGTCACTAATTATTGCCACCTAGAATAACTCCGGAAGTACGATGGTAGCTGAGATGACTGTGGGACAAAAGATGTATAGGACAACCGGGGCCATAATATGACGTTGATTTTTTGAAGCTAGACGGGTTCGCGGCAGGGATAAAAGTCAACTTTGTTTCTTTACATAGGATGCTATAGTTTCGTACTTATTATCTGATAGTGGCTATCGAGTCGAATCCAATGACATGTAACAGCGATGGCCGGCCGATGCGGCGTTGCGGTTCTAGGCGCTTCAGTCTGGAACCGCGCGACCGCTTATGTCGCAGGTTCGAATCCTGCCTCGCGCATGGGTGTGTGTGATGTCTTTAGGTTAGTTAGGTTTAAGTAGTTCTATGGTAAGAATGGAGGAGACATAACGAAATGCTTCATTTAGAAGTGGTGTAAGGGAGGTGATGCTGTCTTTCGCCCATACTACTCACTGTCTACAACGTAGAACCCTTGACGGAACTGGAAGCAAGTTTCCAAAGTGTGCTCAAAATTAACAGTAAGAAATTACCACTGATACGGTTCGCTGGTGCCATTGCTATCCTTGGTTGAAATGAATTACAGGATCTATTGAATGAAATGAATAGTGTTATGAGTACAGAATGGGTACTGAGAGTAAAGCGAAGAGAGACGAAAATAATTAGAAGTAGAAGAGAAACAGAACAGCGAGAAAACATCACAACTTGGGATCAAGAAGTACATGCAGTTAAGGAACTTTGTTATCTTGGAAGCAAAACGACCCATCAACCCATCTTGGACGAGGCAAGAAGGACATATAAAGCAGAGTAGCACAGGAAAAGGAGGCGTTCCTGGACAAAAGAAATCAACTGGTAACAAACGTATGTCGTAAGTTGAGTACGAAATTACTGAGCACCGCATGGTACAGAAGTGAATTATTTCCTGTGAGGAAACCGAAAACGAAGAAAATCCAAGTGTTCGCGACGTGTGCGATAGACGAATGTTGGAAAGTAGGTGGACTGAGAAGGAATGACGAATTTCACATCTACATCTACGGGATTACTCTGCTATTCACAATAAAGTGCTTGGCAAAGGGTTCAGTGAACCACCTTCAGGCTGTCTCTACACCGTTCCACTCCCGAGCGGCACTCGGGAAAAACGAGCACTTAAATTTTTCTGTGCGAGCCCTGATTTCTCTTGTTTTATCGTCATGATCATTTGTCCCTATGTAAGTTAGTGCCAACAGAATGTTTTCGCAATCGGTGCAGAAAACTGGTGATTGAAATTTCATGAGGAGATCCCGTCGCAACGATGAACGCTTTTGTTTTAGTGATTTTCATCTCAATTCACGTATCATGTCTGAGACACTATCTCCCTATTTCGCGATAATACAAAACGAGCTGTCCTTCTTTGTACTTTTCCGATGTCATCCGTCAGTCCCACTTGATGCGGATGCCACACCGCACAGCAATACTCCAGAATATGGCGGACAAGCGTGATGTAAGCAATCTCTTCAGTACACCTTTTGCACCTTCCACGTGTTCTGCCAATGAATCGCAGTCTTTGGTTTGCTCTACCCACAATATTATCTATGTGATCGTTCCAATTTAGGTTATTTGTAATTGCAGGCCCTAAGTATTTAGTTGAATTTACAACCTTCAGATTCGTGTGACTTACAGCGTAATCGAAATTTAGCTGATTTCTTTCAGTACTCATGTGAATAACTTCACACCTTTCTTTATTCAGGGTCACTTTTCGCACCATACAGATATCTTATCTAAATTATTTTGCAAGTCGCTTTGATCATCTGGTAACTTTACAAGAGGTAAATGACAGCATCAACTGCAAACAGTCTAAGTAGGCTACTCAAATTGTCTCCTATGCGGTTAATATAGATCAGGAACAATAGAGGGCCTATAACACTTCCTTGTGGAACGCCGGATATTACTTCTGTTTTACTCGATGACTTCCCGTCTATTACTACGAACAGTGACCTTTCTGACAGGAAATTACGAATTCAGGCGCACAACTGAGGCGATACTCCGTAGGCAAGCAGTTTGGTTAGAAGACGCTTGTGAGGAACCGTGTCGAAAGCCTTCTGGAAATCTAAAAGTATGGAACCAATTGACATCCCCTATCGATAGCACTTATTACTTCATGAGTGTAAAGAGCTAGTAGTGTTTCACAAGAAAGATATTTTCTGAATCCGTGCTGACTATGTGTCAATAAATCGTTTTCTTCGAGGTAGTTCATAATGTTCGAATACAGTATATGTTCCAAAACCCTACTCCAAATCGACGATAGTGAAATATGCCTGTAACTCAGCGGATTACTCCTACTTCCCTTTTTGGGTATTGGTGTGACTTGAGGAATTTTCCAGTCTTTAGGTACGGATCTTCCTGTGAGCAAGTGGTTGTATATAATTGCTACATATGGTGCTATTTTATCAGCATACTCTGAGAGGAACCTGACTGGTATACAATCTGGACCGAAGGGCTTGCCTTTATTAAGTGATTCAAGCTGCTTTGTTTCAGCGAGGATATCTACTTCTGTGTTTCTCATCTTGTCAGTTGCTCTTGATTGGAAGTCAGGAATATTTATTTCGTCTTCATTGGTGAAGGAGTTTCGGAAAACCGTATTTATTAACTCTGCTTTAGTGGCACTGTCATCAGTGACTTCACCGTTGTTATCGCGCAGTGAAGGTATTGATTGCGTCTTGCCACTGGTGTTCTTTATGTATGACCAGAATCTCTTTGCGTTTTCTGCCAGATTTCGAGACATAATTTCGTTGTGGAAATAATTAAAAGCATCTCGCATTGAAGTAGGCGCCATATTTCGAACTTCTGTAAAACTTTACCAATCTTTCCTTGAAAGTCAGCTGCTCGGTGCCGGCGGATAAATGCGATACTGCAGTGCTTGGGTAATCCCCAATTACGATGCAAAGTTCCTTCGGACAAGGACGCATCCATGTCCGAAGATACTCGAACTGCAGCGACTACTGCCGTTATACAATACACGAAATACATTTGCAGTATATTCTCGGCAAAAAATAGGTTCAATGGCTGTCTGGACGTCAAGATGTACTCACATCAAATACTCGTTTCCTTATTGAAGCATTACAATGTATAACAATTATGTAACCATGATCCCTTAATCGGAACAAAATTACGACCTAATATAGGATGAACGTAAAGGACTGCTGGTAATAAGCTCCTGATTCGGCTACATACCTAGCTGTAATAGAAATAAACGAAGTAGATTCATGGCACGATAGACAGAAGATATATACTTGCATAGCTCTGAGCCCAGATGATCCCATCGTTTGACAGAACTTTACAAACCACGAAATTGTCAGCGGAATTTGAGGGAAACTTTAACGTCTACATCTGCACTTAAGCTACATTATATTGTGTGGCAGAGGGTAGTTAAGGTATATACATAACTTTTTAATAATCCTACCTGATAATGGTCCGACTGATGAACAATACTCAAGAAACGCCGAACGAGTCTTTTGAAAACCACTTCTCTTCTGTATGAGGTAATTCCCTTCAGATTGTTCCAGGATATCTTAGATACTCCTCTGCTTCTCTATGACAATTTTTTTATTGGTCTTGCCTTTTTAGTCCATATATGACAGCTATTATGAGGTATTTTCCGGTTGTTATTGTATCCAATGTTTTATTGCCAAACTCGTAACCTATGCACGTGCAGGACATTACATTTATTTTCTTGCAGTGTCAACTAGACCAATCGTGAACTGTTTGCATGTCTTCCCGCATTTCGATACGGTTGTCTGTTGTTGCAACCTTCCTGTAGACAACAGCTTCGTCTGACAACCGCCCCGGACAGCTTACGACGTTATCCTCTACGTCATTTACATACAGAGTATTGCAAACATTAATAGCCCTGTAGAGCTCCCCTGGGCTACATCTATCGATTTTTTCCCTTTAAGTTACAACTCTTATTACTGTTTGCTAGAACGTCCTGAAACCAGCCATTTGATCTGCTACTCGATAAGCTTTTATCAATGGCGTTTCGCGCAGATTTTTCTAGGGGTTCACTGGAAGGTTGTCTACAAAGTTTCAAATGACTAACACACATGGTTTAATAATAGTAAAAAAGAACTACTCTACGGAAATACATTTACTTTACGATTGACTTTGTCTCTAATAATCCATTCTCCGCTCATTAAGATCAGAGATTCTGTCAGTGAAGCATTCATTCAATTCATTGAATTCTACAATGCTGTTGACAATGTCCTTCTCGGTTGAGAGCGCTCCTACTGCTCTTAGCAGCTGCTGACTGACAGCACGAAGCAGAAAACCTTCAGGTCCGCGTCAGACGATGTCACCGGTATGGTAACAGTCACCTTCAGGAGTTTCGTTGTCTGACTACAATATTTCTGCAAATCATTTAAGAATAAGGATTCCAGAAATTTCTAAACTCATTCCTCGTGTTTGATATCAGCACTTTTGTTCTCAGTTTATTGCCTTCAAGGATGGGATTTATTTTGCAAGACGCCTGTAGCAATGTTTGCAGAAAGTGACCTGCATACAACACACACTTTTCGGAATTAAATAAATTTGCAGCTACGACATATCTGGTAAATTAAAAGCTTTCAGCAACTTGAGCGACAATGTTATCTCACACATCGTTCGAGAAAGCCGTTATTTAATTGATTTTCCTGTCCACATCTCTGTGCAAGCTGCAGCAGCTCTCTGCATGTGGAAATCATGTCAGATACGTTAGCTCGATAATATTTTTGCAGTCTTCTACCACTTGTTGTACACACAGTGGCTCAACTATTCATTTTTGTAATTGGCTGTACAATGCTGCATGATTTTAAATACAGACAACCAAAATTGAAATGCTGGTGCCTTCATTTCAGACGTTGCACTGTTGCTGAAATAATTATAGTGGTTTGTCGAGATGGAATCTCAGTTTTCTCCAGGCATTCTACAAGTCACTATTTTCATACACAACTTGCACAGTCCTTGATTTAAAATTCCACCTTGAGTAGGAAACATGGCAGACTTTCTTACTCAGTATGTCAATTACACACTGTGAAGAATGTAGGAAAAACTAAGAATCTCACTAAAGTCAACGAAATATCTTCTAACGTCCCTATTTGCCTCTCTGCATAGGTTAAAATCAGATCCTGCGTTTCGGCATAAAAGCGAACTACATAGGCATGTTCAAAATGTTTATTCAGAAGAGTCTGTGCACTTGAAAGACGACCACTCGTGACACCTGTGCAATTGTAGCTCTGAGAAATAACTATACTCTCATTTCTCTAAGCGATTATCCTAAAGTTTTTGAACTCTTTTCGCGAGGTGTCTTGAATGTCTAAGACCTTGCTACAGATATCACGTTAGAGGAAACATATCTGACTATTATGATAAAAAGTGAAATTGTTGAAATCTCACTGTCGTACCTGCGCTAACTGGTACAGAATCAGTGACAGCAATTTTCTTTTTTGCTCTGACATAGTAAACATCCATCATACAAGAAAGAATAAAATTTTGAATATGTTTACATGTGCCTTTGAAAACAGCAGCCTTGTAAAGATGATCGTTACTTACAGTATCAGGTCCAGCAGTGAAACCTAAATGAAATCTAGAAGACGTTGGGAAATTCCTGGATTTGATGAGTTGCTGCATCCATAATTTCCAAGAAGTGCAAGCTCAGAAGCACAATAAACTACAACAGATCACAGAGTGTGTAACGATATTGGCGAATCTGATCATTGTGCCTAGAACCTGTGTATCGGGAGAATGACTGATGCATGCACAGTGACAGATGGTCTGGAAGCGGGTTCATTCGGGTACGTAGTTCCAATTTACATCCACCAGAGAACAGTAGTGCACAGACACATCCAAGAAACAGGTCAAGAGCACGTTTTTGCGAATTATTCTGTTTATTACATGAAGCCCTTTTGTTTATTTATCTCTTTACAGTTTGGTATATGCTTTTAGTAGTGTCAGCGATGTGCGAATGTGGTCTAAAGTAAACATGTAGATCACTGCTCTACTAAAGGACGTTGTACGTTGGGGAATTTTTTAACATATTATGTCAAGTAAGTTAATGGTATAAGGAAAGCTAATTCGAGTGCAAATGAAAATAGTTAATAACTTAAAGTATAAACAAAATATCAGAATGCTAAATATTTATTTCGGGAAAAAGTACAGTTCGAAAGCATGTTATTTGTCTATTGGTTGGTCATGAAAAGCGCGGACTAACAAGAGAGAATAATGTTTTTCTATTGGCCTTAAAGAAAACTGACCAATCAGAACAGAGTATTCTTCGTTCCTCATTTCTCTTGGAGATACAGAAAGCTTTCAGCAGTCTAGAGTACTCGTAGCACAACCTTTCAATGATACGGTCGTGTGTAGTAAGAGCTCCGAAGGAAGTTATAACTTGCCGGTTATCGTTGTGCTACACTCCTCAATAGTGCTTTAAGGTGAAGGCAATGTGCTTTTTAGAATGTACTGATTTTTAAGCAATTTACTGTATGAGAAAAGAGAGTAATTCCTCCCGGCATTCCTTGCGTGCATTAGACACCGAAAACTTAATAGCATGGCGAGCATTTTCATTTAAGAACAATCCGTGCTTAGTGCTTCGTAGATTTCATGAAACACGTTAAGATAAAGTTGCTAACGTGAATGAAAGTATTTTACGCATACTGTGTTAAGATTAGCACGGTCTAAGAAGTGTACGTTTTCGATATCAATGTTAAGAATAGAGCAAAGTTTTGCCAGTACTTCCACCTTTCACTCGAAATTAAGACTTTTTCTCTTTCTTGATATAGTTACGTAGTATGCTGCCCGGTGCGAATTGAAATACTGTAGGATTCTGCTCGGCTTTCACACCGCCGATCTGCTGCAGCGTGTTCACTGGTAGCTGCAGATAAAGAACGGAAGGAGCCGCGCCGCCGCAGTGTCTTCCCACTGGCTGCCTACAAGCTCTATCTAGTTGTTGTGTAAAACCACTTTCCCTAAAATATTGTGATCTGGACAAATCCGTCTTTTTTTCTTTTTGTCTTCTGTGACAAATGTCTGAAATCATCAACGCCTCATAACTAAGTACTTTTCTGTCATAGAGGCAGAAGAATGGATGATTTTAAATTTAAAA
This sequence comes from Schistocerca serialis cubense, assembly GCF_023864345.2. Taxonomy (NCBI): domain Eukaryota; kingdom Metazoa; phylum Arthropoda; class Insecta; order Orthoptera; family Acrididae; genus Schistocerca; species Schistocerca serialis. The sequence continues at coordinate 91,270,485 of NC_064645.1, forward strand.
TTTTTATGTTCTGTAGTATTCTGTCAGATGTATAATTCTGTGGGATCCACTGCTCCGCTTGCCACAAAACGAACCGACGCTTGCTCGTACTTTGTTCACTAAACGAGAGTCCGACAGGGCGAAGTGAAGGAAAACAGCATTAACCTGGGTCTCGTTCTCTTCTGCTGTATCTCTTATTGACGATGATATTGAACTGAATGTCTCTGGAGGTCTGTTTGTGCAATCCGTAATGATTTTTGTAGAAAATCTTCCTCGATCTCGAAGAAGGTCGTAATGCGTGATCATAAAACATGTTCCACATTTCCAGATCCGAACGGATTCAGTGATATAGGCCAATAACTATGTGTGTTTGTTGAAAACGCGGTTGACCTGCCCTTTTTTCCAGACGCTTAGGGCCTTTCGTTGGCCAACTAACTACGAGAAGTTGCTGTTCAAAGAGGAGCTATGACCAGTACTCCATTCTTCGGCTGCGTATATTCCTGTGTGTGATTTCTGTTCTAAAGGTACTAGAAATTTGCGTACAGTAAACGTATCCCATGGCTCACCACATGTAAGTTCTCATAGCTCTGCGTGGTAGTAAGGAACTGGTGCGATTGAAAGTGGGCATTAATGTTAGACTGGAAAAGTTAATTTGAGCTATTGCTTCTTGGATTATTCACTTGTTAGTAAGTTGGCAACACCAGGGATCGTTTCAAAAACAGCCGCATTTTGCAAAAAAAAGAGGCTCTGAGCACTATGGGACTTAACTTCTGCGGTCATCAGTCCCCTAGATCACACATCCATGCCCGAGGCAGGATTCGAACCTGCGACCATAGCGGTAGCGTGGTTCCAGACTGTAGCTAATAGAACCACTCGGCCATCCCAGCCGGCAGAATTTTGCACAAATGCAACAAAATTCAGAGCTTAGCGCTTTGTGGTGAATAGAGGAACGAGTTTATTGGTATGGAGCCTTCCGACAACATTCACCCAAAGCGAAAACTATGGGAACGGCAAAACTGCATGCGTCTCGGAGGGACATATATTCCTCATCAGATGCCTCCCGTATTACGAGCATGGAGATGTCTACCGCCAACAGGATGAAACGGAAAAGTGTATCAACTGCAGAGGCTGATGGTTGTTTCAGTAGACAACATTCTGTCGGCACGATACAATCATCGTCAGTCACTGCAGTGCAGAACTGCAGTACTATGGCGTTAATTTAACGTGTAAAATAAACTGACTTGGGACAGACAGAATGCAAGTGATGTGACAAAACAGTAATTGTCTCGACCTGAAACTGCGATATCACCTGTCGGGCTTGAACTGTGACGTATTGGTGTTTGGTGTTGTGGCGGGTGACGTCACATATGTGCGGAGCGTTGGTTTGTTTTCGTTAGGGACGTTTGTATTGTCACCTTATGCTGAGTTTGTAGTCTATATTGGATATATACATAGTGGTGCAAATTTTGATGGAATGAGCATGTTACTGGATCAACCAGTTTAGTTACTTAAGAGAAAGATGTGTTTATGGTGTTCTCCGCTTACGCTCCTAATCACCTATAGTTTAAACTTTATCTTTGGTTGTCTTGCTAACGTGAGTACACAGTGATTACAACTTATGTAAACTTCGGCGCATATTTTTTTCAAAGGTGAGCCAACCTGTAATGTAATGAAATTAATAACTTAGCGAATACTAATAGTAATATTACTGAAATAAGGAACGCCGATAGGTCGGCAATAAAGAAAAACGAACGTCTTCAGAAGGTTATGGTAAATGAAGACATGTTATTCTAACGTAAAGTGTGAAGAACGTGATGTTAGTAATTGAAAGCAATGTACAAAGATGTAGCAGAATTCGTTGAGTTTGGTTGCCTACAGAATGAAGGCGCCAGATCCAGTTTAGCACGCAACAACTCACACAAAAAGTATTTACGAGTAATTTCAGGGATTTTGCAATTTTCTGTTGAGCTGTATTGGTGAATGCATGTTACTGCATTTTATCCATCTCGCAATTTAAACCTTTCTGTATCGGTATTGGAGTATTCGTTGTTGTTACCATATTTCCTTAACTTTCGCGATATTTGCTACCTGTATTACTTTTTCGCTTTCTATACTTATATTACTTTTTGTTTTCTGTATTGGTGTCTGTCTTTTAAGTTAGTTTATATTTATAGAGTGATATCTTCGAAACCATCTGAGTTTATCTAATTTGATGCTTTACTATTGCATTTTCGATGCAGACCTCTGCATGCTATTCTTCATCGTATTCTTCTGGTTGTTTTGTTTTGTATACGCCAGTATTTTTGGGGCTCTGTGGGTTTTACTTGAGAATATAACTCCCCAGATCCCCCTTAAGGCCCAATATTTATTATTTCGAATTTTTAAGTTTCTGAATTGGTTTTTATATTTTGGTTTTATAGGAACTGTTGAATATGACGTCCTAATCGCCATTTTTAAATCAAAGTTGTGTTTCATCTTGAGGCTAGTGATGATGTTATTTATCAAAGTGGACGGGTGTTATCGAAGGCTCATGTCTTCCCCAATAATTCACCATACTTGAGACACAGTGCCGTACCCCCGGCCGCGAGATTCGCCCCTGTTTGGTCTTAGGGGGGGAGGGGCGCACACAGCGCCAGCTGTCACCTAAACATGAAATCACGCCGGCCACAGCTGTTATTCAGTTTAATAAAGACGTAATGCGTTTTTACGTCGCAGGCTGACAGTTGTTGGACGGGTGAAGTTATTACATCGGTTAAACGATCGAGCGATGTGTTGTGATGCTGTAACGACATAACAACACAAGTTTTTGCCCCAGATGTAAGCATTCACGTTATACAGTAGTAGGCAAGCATAAGTTCTCTACATTCTGTAATTTCCTGCAGGCGATATTATCAAGTGCGCTGCTGCCAAGGCAGCCATGTTGATTAGTTTGATTCTGTTTAGAGCGAAGATAACAGAATATCTTGTAGTAGTGAATCCTGTCGTAGGTGTTCTATAGATGAGCGGGATGAAGCCAGAGCATTGCCAACTTGGACTACTCTTACATGGGCTGAGTTACTTACGAGAGTGTATATTGTGGAAAGTCATTTAGACTTCTTACGGGAATTTTGTGGATTGTCACCGGGAGACGTGTGTGGAACTCTTTTAAAAACGACCAACGTTTATTTCCCGTTTTAATTATAGGACTATTGTACGAAATGTATAAAAGTAGTACGAACAGGAAAAACACGTAGTTCATTAGATGCCAACTGACGATACATCAGGGTATTATTTTGGTCCCGTCCTGGGTTAAAGAACACATGCTACTAGTCACTGTTATAGAAAGTTATTTAAGTACAATTACTGTTGGCGATTACTTTGATTTTTGCAGTGTTATGTGTTATTTGATTGTTGTGAATTTTACAAAATGCAGTAGCTTTGTTTTCACAGTTTGGCTTAGGAGGCCAAAAGTTTCCTTGTGACACGCTCACGGTTTCTCTGAGAGATAGCTACAGAGTATCCGACAATCGCAGAGGAGGAGTGCTCCAAGCTGCAACTGATTTGGAAATTATTGTATAGTGCGAAATACTTTGACACTCGACGGCAAGGCCGGCCGGGGTGGCCGAGCGGTTCTAGGCGCTACAGTTGGAACCGCGCGACCGCTACGGTCGCAGGTTCAAATCCTGCCTCGGGCATGGATGTGTGTGATGTCCTTAGGTTAGATAGGTTGAAGTAGTTCTAAGTTCCAGGGGACTGATGACCTTAGCAGTTAAGTCCCATAGTGCTCAGAGCTATTTGAACCATTTTTTTCGACATCAAGACGTCTCAACATTCCATTTATTGTGATGGAAACAGGAACTATTTGCAGGAAAAGAAATTATATATGACCTAGTTAACGAATAATAACTTACTACGCGTACATAGTGTTGTTAAGTAAAAGTGCAACAGTATTCGTTACATGGGACCATTTCAGATTCTAGTAAAATAATACAAATAAGTGTAGAAATTCTGAAACTAAGACCGTATTTGAGCTCATAAATCCAACAAAGAAAGGTTCTCAAGCAGCACTGGAGCGTTCTCATATAACGAGTTCTGACAGCTGCCATCTAACAACTTTGTGTCGAATTCACCTGAAACACCGCAAAAAGGGTAAAGTATCGTTATATGAATAACTACACCAGCTACAGAGATGTTCAAAAACTTTCACTAATTAGTAATTACATTCAGGAGATTTATCGATTTGCCTTGTGTTATTCCCCACTTATGAGTGAACCATAACTTTGGTTTTATTTCAGATACTTCACTGCACATTCAAATGGCCGTAGTAACACTCTCATAGAATTTAAACTTTCGCTTAAGTTTTCTTCAGATTTCATTTTTATTTCGTTTCATTATCCTTCAGTTAATGTAAATCAACCGTTCACAAATTTAGCTAACTCTTACATCTTCGGAATATGAGATACCTATTTTGGTCCATCCATTTAATAAATGGTTCGTCCAGTACCTTTAAATTGTATGGCTTTGTGCGCTGTGTTATATTAACGTCACCAGTTTCCACTTTTGATGTAACAGATCAGAGTGCTCCCAATAGGTTCGTCTACTCCCATGTAATGTTAGCAAACAGGGGAGATCGGTGAAGTTTTATTCCTAGCGGACCTGAATAAGCTAAATTGCATCAGCTTATTTGTTGTGGTGGCAATATATTTAGAAAATGCGTTGAAATGGTACATACCAGCAATCTACTGAACGAAATCACAAGAATAAACAAATTCAGGAGGTGTGTAGCTAACTTTTTCGTAACTATTAGGAAGAGAGTTATTGAAATGTACAAGTCACAGTGCTGTTCAAGGTAGAATAAAACTGTGTGGAGTTGGAGACGATGTATGCTTGTATTCAGCTGTAGACGGTTTTGCTATCACATTATTCTGGAAAAAAAGAAATTTCGGTCTGGCAGACGTTAAGCACAATGTAACCAAGAACATTCTGAAAGTTATTTAGAAAACTGTGACGAATACAATTCACATTACTATTCCATTATCGTACTGCATAACACCGAGACATCTTAAAAAGAAAAACTATTTGTTTCGCCTTATTTTGTTTCCATATCTGTAAACTATCAAGTGCAGTACCGAAGTACCTATTAATTTTATTTTATGTCACCTTATCCTAGTGTTTTGTTCTGTAGGCCGTGAGTTGTTGCCTGCCATTTCCATTTTTTATGTATTCCATCAACTGTTAGCAACTAACATGAACTACATTGTGTTTTATCATAGAGACTAGAAAATACTCCTTGTTTTATTACTGAATTTACATGTGTGTACCAAACTTTTTCGCCTAAAGGTACTAGGCATTTCAGAAGTCTATAATATACAATATATTTCTAATCAGTTATTATCTATGCATAATGTAACCTGCAACTGACTAAAAATGGTCCAAATATTAACAATGTTATCATGAAATCATTACTGGGTTTAAGTCACACATCCTGATTTCGTTGTATTTACCATGCAACAAACATTCTGTGTATCACTTTTGTTTCTTTTGTGACTGCGTTATTATTTCACACAAGTCCTGAGAAACATGTAAAGAAAGTAACTTATCATTGTTATCTAACGAAGTATGTTAAAATTCCCCAAATATTATTAAACTATTTCATTATTTTTTAGACAGCATTACTGTGTCATTTTCTTCGGGTTGAAGTTAAGTGTACAGCCATGAATATTGGGTAATACTTTAGACTGTGACAAAATCCTAGCGTCAAGGTGATCCAGACTTATGGGCTGCGCATCTGGCTCATGTCGTACCCCTATAAATCTCCCAAACGACTCTTCTTTAGTTTTGGTGAAATAAATAAAAAATGAAATAAAAACGTGCCTTCTGCGACACTACTTTCCTCAGCAACATTAGCCCCAAAAGTAAATTTCAACAACATAACAAATCATAGTGCATAAGGGCCAAAGTATAAATAGCAGCGGTGATGAACTCTCTCTGAATTCTCAGTCGATCTTAAGGCACCATTAATTTCTTTGTTTACTCGTTTGAGGTTACATCCACATGCTAATCAATTGTTGTTTGCCAATGCAGTTCAGTGAATTGCAACATCAGTTTGATTACACTAAGCGTGCTTTGATTTATGTGTCCCACGCAAAGACACTCGCCATGCTTCTGTTATAAGCAGCATCTGAGTTTGTTTACATACCTACTACTTCATAAACAGATACACAGATAAACCAGAATGTTATGGCCGCCGATCTACTGTCGATATAAATCCGTTCAGGCGATAGCAGCGACACATGGCGAGGAATGACTGCTAGTCAGAAAAACGCACGATTTATGTTGTATATCACAAGGGCAAGAGCGTGATGGAATGGAGTGTGTTGAGCGGTTCGATGAACACAGTCCCGATTTCCAGTTGATGTGTTGGCTCTCCTATCTCGACACATCTAAACCCGATCGAAGACATCTGGGCATGTGGCGTCAGAGCTCATGGCACCCCTCCCCGGAATTTTCGGATTTAGGTGACTTGTGTGTGCAGATGTGATGCCAGCTCCGTCCAAGGGGTTCAAATGTTGATTACCTTTTAGTTCCTGCGTGTGTAGTGCTATATTACTTGTGGCTCACTGTGTTGAATAGTAGATGTCGGGATTGTGGAGACTACTTTGCTGTCCTTAGGAGCAGTGATTTTGTAGTCACTCTAGTCTTTTGAGTGTTATCATTAATGTCATTGATTTTCCTACTCTTTTTAGAATTATACTAAGTGTCAATGATATTTCTGTTAAACGTAGTTGGTAAATGTTAATGTTGCACAAAACAGTTTCTTCCATTTCCATCGACGGAGAGGTAATGACAGATGCAGCTCGCATCGGGGACAGACTCGAACGAGTTTTATTCCGAAGAACCTTTCATTTGTTTCCATTAATCTACTAAGAGGAACCACCGAAATGTAGATCTTGTTGGTCGGAAGAGAATATGAACCACAGTTAACCCCAATGCGAGCCATCTACATTACCACAACGCCGCCTGTTGCAAATAAAACAAATAACGAGACTTGTTATATCATCAATCCAAAAGTTTATTCGATTGGTAACTGTGGTTTCAGGTAGTATTGGCCGCGGTTTCGCGGACGCACATTTTGGCAGCAGGACGGTCTTCTCCAGACGTCGCGTTGGTGGTCACGCGTCAACACATTCAGCGTCTGGCATGGCGGCTCTCAAGATCTGCGCAGTGTGATGTACAGACCTCCAAGGTGGGCGCAGAGGACACCGGGGTGATCTGCGACAAATATAAATTTCAAAATTATAAACGTCGTCCTATTATGGTGAGTTGATATGACATCTGTAAAGGAAAGTGCAAAATTATCGTAGGACCACATGCTAATAAATGGTCAGTTTCTGTATCCATAGAAGGGATGTTTCTATCGCGCCAACTCATGAACCCTAGAATACAAATTATTGCAAATATAAAAATTACCGACAGTGAATGTTTGCCTATTTACTCCTCCCGGAGTGTTATCTATTGTGGTGAAATGATCTACTAAATTATTGCATCAGATGGTAGATATCTCACGCAGACGCATGTATTATCCTCACCTGAAATATATTCATTATGGAACGGATAGAATTGTGACTGTTGCTAAATCCATCCTTACCAAAATAGTAGAGTTTCTTAAAACAAGTTGTGTAAATGTTCAGTTCAAATTCGGAGAGCTTCAAGGATAAATACGGGACAGAAAAATAAACGATCATGCAGCATAAGAAATGGGATTAAAATACCAAGTATAGTCGTGGGAGGCTGAAGGTGAAACTTCGCTGAGAACTTGATAACTGTTATGGGCGGGAGGGGACATAGGAGAACGTTATCTGAAAGGCTCTCCCTCATCTGAAAGTGTAGGCAACGGTATTGTATGTACCATTGATTCTTGAGTTTAAGTATATCCTACCAATACTAGAGCTAAAATATACGTATGCCGCGAAAGGATTTTGTATCTGATCAGAGTTTACAATTGGTATAAAAGAACAGCAGACTATAGGTACCGAGAAAGTTTATGGGTCGACCATAGAATTTTGTAGCCATGGTGATATATCTAAACTGACACCATTTCAGTTATATTAAAAATCGTAAAACTCTTAACTCGAATAATATCCTGAAGACTCCCCTTCTGAAGGGAGCTAGCATGTGATCATGAAATGAGAAATACTCATAGAAACCAAAATCTGTTGTCCTTTACACAGATCGAAGTACCACTCACCGTAACAGCACCCCCTTAATCCTCCTCCTGCAGCCGTCTCTGCAGCAACTCCACGAAAAACGCGTCCAGTGTGAACCGACGCTCCTGTTGGAAAAGATCTTATTACTTTCATGTTATCTAACACGTGAAGTGATTCACAATTTGTGCTAGTTCCTGTCATATAAAAGTATAACGAATTGTAACATTTACCACAAATTCGCACGGTTCAGGTATCGAAATTAAGAATATAGTAATTCAATTTAGTATCCAACTAACACAATTCGTTTCACATCTCATTATCTTTAACATTTTCTGTGTACGACTGGTTAATGATGTGCTTCTTAGGTTATGCCGTGTTGTTGTTCCTGCTTTATGGTCAACATTTCAACAAGTGACCGAGGCATTTTCTTCAGATCGTGAGACGTTTCCTGACTGATATGAGTCAAGCAGAGAGTACATTACCGCAAAGTTCGCAGCACATGAAGTTGATGGCTGGGACGTCCGTTGAAGTATTGTGCACAAAATGAATACAACAATTCGGCCTAACACCCGGAAGCAGACCAGTAACTAGTACCATCTTCGAGAGTAAGTTATCATGTAATGAGAAAACGAAAAATTCACTTTGAAACCAAATGCTACTATTCCTACTACTGTTGTAATTTACACTCACCGAAACAGAAAAGGCTTCTTTCTCTTCCTGCAGCCGCTTCTGCAGTATCTCCTCAAAAAACGAGTCCAGGGTGAACTGACACTCCTGTAAGGAAACGAACTTATTTGTTTTATGTCACCCAACATGTGCAGTAATCCAAAATTAATACTAGTTTCTATCATATAAAAGTGTTACGAAGTGTTACATTTGTCATAAATTGAGCAGTGTACAGGTATCGGTATTTAATATCTAGTAACTCAATTTAATATCCAAGAAACACCAGTCGTCTGATGTCTCAGCAACAATTAATACTAACAAATATCTAATATCCCACTATCTTTAACATTTTTCTGGGCACGACTGGTTAATGATGTGCTTCTGAGGTTATGCCGTGTTGTTGTTCCTGCTTTACAGTCAACATTTCAGTAACTGACCGACCCATCTTCCTCAGGTCGTGTGACGTTCCCTGACTGGTTTGAGTCCAAGCAGCGTGAACACATTAGTGCAAAGTTCGCAGCACATGAAGTTGATCGCTGGGACGTCCGTCGAAGTAATGTGCACAAAATGAACACAACAATTCGGCCTAATACCCGGAAGCAGACCAGTTTCTAGTATCATATTCGAGAGTAAGTTTTCATGTAGTGATAAAACGAGAAATTCACTTTGAAACCAAATGCTACTATTCGTACTACTTTGTAATTTACACTCACCGAAACAGAAACGACTTCTTTCTCTTCCTGCAGCCGCTTCTGCATTATCTCCTCAAAAAACGAGTCCAGGGTGAACTGACGCTCCTGTAAGGAAAAGAACTTATTAGTTTGATTAGTCATAGAGCTTGCTTGGTAATTCAGAGATAGCACTAGTTCTTTACATGTACATGTGTTACAAATTCTGCAATGTCGTCTTCAACCAGTCGATCGCGTTATCAGCATATTTAGTGCGCCTCTGCCCCAGAATATTTTTCACCATAATTCTTTACAACTGGAGAGGGATGTTACCTTTCTCAAGTCTCTCACATAGTTATTTGCTGAGTGTTAACAAATACCACACCCAATTTACCGGAATGATAAATGGTTAGAATCAACTGTCCATGTCTGAGGTCAGTGTTAAGTTTAATGGGCTTCAATACAACTGTCAGAATTGTTTAAACAGCATTCAGGTTCGATTATCTACATTAGCTTACCCAATGCGACAAGTCCGGATCTATTGTGGTAATATCACGGAGGAGAGGATCTAGGGCCAGTGGGATCCAGGGGAAAGGGCCAGCATAATGCAGCAAAGGAGCCCTGCAGGGAACACAGCGAGAGACACAGTGTGAGGCTACCCTGCAGGTCAAAGAATATACGACTCTGACATGCTAAAGGCTTTTTCTAAGGGCATCATACTCAAGTTTTAGAACGACGACTATTGTGAACTGTTGAGTGACTAGCACATCCCACTTCGCTCCAGTGATCAACAAATCCATCCATCCATCAGTGACATTCATTGCCGCCGGTATTTTGTATCTGGTCACGATCCAGAAGAGCAGTATGCTAACCACATGCTCCTCCATACAGTGACGTCTATCGTCTGACGATGACGAGGCGGTCGATCGGTACCTTTGGAACTTCAGAGGAATGATTGGACGGAGTTAGGTAGTTAGGTGGTATTTTATATAATCGTCACAATCATCACTCGTGCAGAGATGCCTACCTAAGACGTGTTATTTACAATGACGTGTCACATGGGATGTTTATAGCAAAAAAATATTCATTTACAGTAAATCGTGACAGTCTGTAATATCAACTGACCACGTTACGTACAATCAGTTAGCTCTCAGACTTTACTGCTTTGCGTGCTATGTCACTGCAATATAACGTGGCTCACCTTTACAGTACCCCGAACAGTGACCAAGTTATTCTCCAGCAGCAGACCCTCGTCTTTCTCCCCTCCCAAACACCGGGAGAAAAACTTCCTCATGCGGCGGAACATTGCTGTAACGATAACAAACAGCACTTTAGACATGACCAGACCGTGTCTACGAGTAAGTTTTGCAGCAATGTCTCACAACTCGATCGCAAGAAAAACCTGTAACCGTGACGACATGTCTGTAACCTTGGCTTTTGTAAAAAAGCAGCTGCTTGTATCAAAAACGACAAGCACAGTCTATATAATCGATTAGAGAATTAGTTACTTTAATTTTGTGTCAGTAATTCGTAGAGCATGAATCATAACAATAACAGTTAATCGAAGTTTAGCAATCGCGGGTTCATTACGTGGTAATTTTTCTCTGAAGAGAATAAATTTGTTTTAATAGCAACTAGCTGAAGGCTTATCTATTAGACTAAATTTAATTAGGAAGTCATTATAATACTACAATAGTTTCAGATATACAGCTGCTTCGCCGGCCGGTGTGGCCGTGCGGTTCTAGGCGCTTCAGTCTGTAACCGCGTGACCGCTACGATCGCAGGTTCGAATCCTGCCTCGGACATGGATGTGTGTGATGTCCTTAGGTTAGTTAGGTTTAAGTAGTTCTAAGTTCTAGGGGACTGATGACCACCGATGTTAAGTCGCATAGTGCTCGGAGCCATATGAACCATTTTTTATACAGATACTTCAGATATTACAACTTCAGAATTTGTCATCTATTACAGCATGATATGCGGAATATCTTCCCCTGGGGCAGGAACAAGAATTTGTTTTTCATGTGTGTTGGTGGTAGGATGAAGTTACTAAATAATAAACTACGCTACGATCTGATGGATATACCTTCCGCAGTATATTACGAGAATACGATTTTTACTGCTATCCATATTACCGAGTCAGTATATTCTCTCAGGGCTGCACTGTCCCTTCTTTGTGTCAGTCATCGAGAACCCTACATCTAAATTACACTTCATTGCCATGTGAGCTAAACAGTAACGTGTACGACGTATTAACTATATTTGTGGTTGAAATTTAGCCACCAGTTTCTACATGAAGAAAACTTAAAAATAGCTTATAAACAGCTAATAGGTTTAACATTCGACAGTGCTCCAAGATATTAACTGTACTTCCTTAAGTGACAGGAAAAGATAATATTTTTGCTACAAATCCATGTCGACTCAGTATGACACTACACACCCGGAACCTGTTTACGACTTTTCTTTTTCACCGACGGCAGAAGATAAAAGCATGAACCAACGATAGGACATACCGTATGTATGTGTAATCAAAAAGGAGAGTGATAGGTGACACCATTCTATTTGTGAAACTAAGCTATAAATTTGAAAATACATCATTCCAGCAGTTGAACATTGGCAAAAACTCAGTGAGGATATCTCTCTCTACAAGTCAAGCATTTTCGGAACTTTCTGAAGTTGCATTACATATTGATAAAATGTATTGGAATGGCTCTTGCCTCTTGGTGGGTATAGTCTATATACCTCGCTTCTGAAACAGAGCGTTCGCTTCATTCAAAGCTTCTAATGCTCCCCAAGAACTTGTTCTCGAAACACAAAATCCAACACTATAACGCCTGAATCAAAATTATAGAATCCTTTACTCAAGAACTCAATAAACTAATTCGTTTCGATACTTCAACTACTCCAGAGAATACGGAAGTCATTATTATGCAATGGTCCACCACAGTTAAGCTGATTTTTGTTAGCAAACCCTGCGATCAACGTTGGGCAGCAACCTCGATAACTGCAGAGAACAACGTTGCACTGGAACGTCGATATCAATGGTTAAACAAGATCTGCAATGAAAATTTTCAGTAATTTGAATCTATGTAAGACGAAATAATCATGTTTTAGCACTGACAAATATGCAGCGGAGTCTTGATTGTTGAAAACGTTCGTGCAGTTAATAAACTCCCAAGTGATCTAACAGTTAACATAACTCAGAGATAGTGCTTTAATTTCATTAAGCAACAGGGAAGTAAGAATCTCATATTATGGTGCCAAGTCAACTCTGTATAACTCTACACAGTTGTAACCAGTTTCTAACGTGTTTTCTTCTTCGCAGACGGAAGATAAGTCTAGCAGTATAACCCTGCAGCGATCATAGGCAATATGTAAGTGTAATCGACGAAACAGGAAGGTCGGTTACACTGTTTTCATTGTGAAAGTAAAAATTAATGTAACTAGAGACCGCTCCGAGTCCCACCACAACAACCACAGATAAATTTTACTAACAGTCCGATTATATTATTGGAGAAGGCGATAACAAGATAGACTATTACGGTCGAAAACAAAAATAAAAAATATTTTGTAGCGGAGGCGTTGTGCAGCTTTAATTAATGTTAACAACTGTATTGTGCAATAGACAGCTACGGTGGTACGTTTCATTAGGGACCATCGAATTTGGTCTAAAATCAGACCATCATCGATCCCGAAAACCGTCTCAGCTATGCTTTCACGTATATTGCAATAGCAGTTATCAAACGTAGATATCTCGACCATTGGTATTATCTGTATAGACATTACATTGGTAAAAATGTCTATGAAGTTAAATGGACATAATGGACATGACAAGTTAATGTCAATGACGGAACACTGTACATCCGGAATTGCTATTCCTATTACGCAAGTTCATAGCTGAGATCGTTTTTCGGCTTGATGACGGTCTGATCCTCGACCGAAACATACATTCTCTCATAAAATGTACCGTTATAGCTGTGATTGCATAATGCAGTTCTTTCGAAGATCATATAAAATGAAAGTAACGTCACTGCTGCAGAAACTGACAGGGCAGAAACAAAATGTAAAAGTTTATAAAGCTAAGATCAATATAACGAAAAAATCGAATAATATCTTACACAAATTCCTCTAGAATAAACTCAACGGAAATATAACGAAAACACAAAATTTGATTCCATAAGTTAAAAAATTATGACTAACATTACTACTCGTTCCTCTCAGGACAACTTCTACAATGTACTTAGGTTCATGGCTAACACCACCGTACACAGTTCTCCCATATCACAAAAATAGCTAAAGAATTGCATCAATCAACATGATAAAAATTATCATTAATCACTTCACTCACATAAATTTATCTTCTGCTCTTAACGTACTGCCTAACCTCACCATCGTATATCCTTCGAAATACAGAAAGAAACAGTTAAATATATGTCAGAAAAAAAAGAAACAATAATCGCTAATAGTTTCTCCATTGATAATATAACCTGTGGCCTCAAGTTACCCCCTCCCCCCAATAAACAACACCATCGTATATCACGACACATTTGCAATAAAGAGCATATTTTACAAACTTTATAAATTACATTAGTAACTAACACAAACACAGATAGCATTTAATAACAGACCGCTTACACGCTCTGCAACGTAAAGTGATGACGTCAAGAGGACGTCATGGGTGAAACCACACGGATAGGATCTCATAGAGCACTTGACAAAGTTGTCACTGTTGAACTAAGCTGTTAATTTGAGCATACGTGATGAAAGCACACAAACTCAAAAAATTAATTGTAGAGGTCTAACTCTACAAGTAACCACCTGACGTTTGAAACCTCATAAAAAATTAAAACGAAATGCTATTTCACGTTATTACTGTTAAGAACTTCATATTCCGTAATCACACCACACTCCTCCACATGCTTCAATTTTCCAGTACTTCTCCATTAAATACACATTCATTTATTAGCTTTTAAGATATTCTTACTCGAGATGACTGTGTATACTCAATAAATATACAAAGGTAAATCAATAGCTCATACCTACTGCGGGTACGATGCAGCTGGCCTCTGAAGCCGGCGTTCGCTTCGCTGAGAGCTTCTAAAGCTCCTCAAGAACTTTAAAATGTTTCGATAGATGTGCTCGAAACACAAAATACAACACTGCAAGACTTAATTCACAACAGAAGCTTCGTACACTCAATAACTCGCAGAACGAATTCGTATGAATACTTCGAGTACTCTAGAGAATACGGAAGTAATTGCTAGGCAACGGTCCACAATGGTTCAAGTGACATGGCATTGTTGTTAGCATACACTGTGATGAACATTAAGTAGCATCCCGGTAACTACAGAGCACATCACTATATAGAGACGTCGATATCCATGGTTAAATAAGAACAGCATTTAAATTTTAAACAATTTAAATTTATGTAAGACGAAATAACCATGTTTTGGGATCGAAAGATATCCAGAAGTATCTAAATAATGAAACCGCCCGAATAGCCTATAGATTCCCATTGGAATTCTTATTTGGCAGTTCGGGGTGCGTGAGAAGAGTAATGAGACTGACAATACTCTGAGGGATCTGGCCGCGCTGTGTTGTTCTACTGCTGTAATGAACGGTTTGCAATCTCTTCTAGTTGGTGAGTACGCCGTCACACGGTTTTTGAAAGCGCCATCGGGGAAGTTGTGATTTTGTTGGGTGTTGTAAAAGTGGAAAAGTGTAATTTAGAGCAATGTTATGCCATCAAGTGCTAAACTTGGGGCACCAGCGAGAGTGATCCTCTCAGAATTGAAACAACCCTATGGGGAACATTCCTTATCAGTAGTCCAAGTTTCTGTGTGGCACAAATCATTTCTGGAAGGCCGAGAACACGTTGAAGATGGACCTCGTTCAGGGTAGACCTTCACCTTATAAAATCGACGAAAACGTCGAACGTATGCGTTCTCTTGTGACATCAGACCGGTGTGTAAAAATAAAGGTGATGGATGACATGGTTAAACATTTTCAGCATGCATCAAATTTGCATCGGAGTTTTGCACGTGCGAAAGATTTATGCCAAACGGTGCCATAAAACCTCACAACTGAGCAGGAGGAGAATGGAAGAAACGTGTGCGCTGTCCTCTTGCGAGAATTGCCCATGGCCACGAATGGTACAGTTGTATAATCGCAGGTTATGAATCCTGAATTTCAAAGTACGATCCTGAGACCAAGTGGCAGAGTGAGGAGTGGAACACTGTGGAATCTCCTCGACTGAAATGAGCTCGAATAATGAAGTCAAAGGCGGAAGCAAAACTGATTTGCTGTTATGACAGGTTTGCTTTTTTCCATATAGATTTGTTCATCCAGGACGAACCGTCAAACAGCTGTGTTACAACAATGTCCTGGAAAAGCTCAGGAAAGAGGTGAATCGCCGGCCTGAGTGGCCGTGCGGTTCTAGGCGCTACAGTCTGGAACCGGGCGACCGCTACGGTCGCAGGTCCGAATCCTGCCTCGGGCATGGATGTGTGTGACGTCCTTACGTTAGTCAGGTTTAATTAGTTCTACGTTCTAGGCGACTGATGACCTCAAAAGTTAAGTCGCATAGGGCTCAGAGCCATTTTTGAAAGAGGTGAATCGAGTAAGATCAAACATTGCAGATTGGACGGCGCATCATGATAACGCCCCATGCCACATGGCCACTTCCAACACGGATTTTTTGACTTCAAAAGGCATTCCTGTTGTTCCACAGACCCCCCTCCCCCTATTCACAGAAGCGTGGTAACTGTGACTTGTTTTTTTTCCAATTTCGGAAAATGTCTTAAAAGGATTTCATTTTGGGACTCTGGAGAATATTTAAGAGCATATGACCGACATGGGAAATGCCCTACCAGTTGAAGGCTTTCTACGCTTCTACCGATACCGAGGAACAACGACTTCGCCGGCCTATAGCTGCCGATGGGAACTAATTTGCAGGAGACATTATTGTCGTTTGAAAGAAATAAAACCTTGGTATATTAGAAATCAGTCTCACTGCTTTTCTCACACGCCTCCTACTCCAAGATATTGATTCACATATCTTGCGTAACAGAAGAGAAAAACTCTTTTGTTAAGCTGCCAGCATCCCTCGATACGATGCAATGCACTTGCCAGGAGTTCCAAAATAAATTTTTCTTCACACACGGAAAAAAATTCCAGCAACACTAATCTCCAGCATCGCAGGGAGTACGTGTGCGTAATTCACAAGAGAGAAAGATTGCTTACGCCGTCATCATTGTGGAACTAAGCAATTAGTTTGATAATACATGATGCATGGGCACGAACTTCGCCAAAAAGAAAGTACAGATATCTGCCTCTACAAGTAAATGTCCAACCTTTGAAACTGCATAAAAAAGTAAGACAATGTTCTATTTCACACTGCATACCGTTAATAACGGCATGTTCTGAGATGATACCACACTCCAGCACCCGCATCAATTTTCCAGTAATTCTCCGCTATATACTAAGCCATTAACAAGTTTATACGATATTCTAACCGCAAATGATTCTGTACGACAGATAAATAGGTGGTAGTTAAATCAACGGCTCATATCTCTTGCAGCACAACCCAGCTCGCCTCTGAAGCTGGGCGTTCGCTTTTCTGAAAGCTTCTAAAGCTCCTCAAGAACTTTAAAATGTTTCGCTAGATGTGCTCGAAACACAAAATGCAAGACTGCAATAATTAATTCACAACTGAAGCTCCTTACACTCAATAACTCGCAGAACGAATTCGCATGGATACTTCGAGTACTCCAAAGAATACGGAAGTAATTGCTACGCAACGGTCCACAACGGTTTACGTGAGATGGCATTGTTGTTTACATACCCAATATCCTCCCCTGGTAGCTGAGTGGTCAGCGCGACGAAAGTCATACCTAAAGACCCAAGTTCGATTCACGGCTGTGTCGGGAGATTTTCTCCGCTCAGGGACTGGGTGTTGCGTTGCCCTTATCATCGTTATTTCATCCCCATGGACACTCAAGTCGCCGAAGTGGCGTCAACTCAAGAGACTTGCACAAGGCGAAATCCCAGTAAAGCAATATCGTTTAGCAACGTGGATATAAATGTTAGACAACCACTGAAACAAAATATTATATAAGTCAATTGCACATTTCAACTTTTCATAAAATAGCATCGAAGCATAACTACGTCGAATGCTGATGCCCTCGATCCCGCTTTTAGTCATGTATGGAAATGTTATGTCACGCGTAAAAATTGATTCCTTCAGCGCATGTGACTTCCACCAGATTCGACGTCCGTTTGTGTGACTCCACTATTTGTTTCCTAGTGTAGTGATTTTCTATATTGAAACCTGGTTGTCAAGGGAAGGCCGTAATCATTAACTACTGGTTGCTTTTAACAGTTACACACATTTATTATTAAAGAAGTAGTTCCAGACTCAACAATAAATTAAAAAATACCATGCTTTATTAATGAAGGCATAAACGACAGTGTAAATAATAGTGTTTTCAGAGCGTTACAATTTAGCAAATCACCATAAAATCCTGATACTGATAACGTTTAAAAAGAAAAAAACAAGGCACTGTGATGATGACTGACGGCCTTACACTCCAAGAAAGACAGCACATTAAGAATGTTTAAGAACTCGCTGCAATTGCAACTAACAGGTATTGAAATATTAAAAGTAAGAGCCCACAAACACAGTAGAAGGTATCAGACGCCACGAATGGCAGAAAATAAGGTTTTAAGGCTTACTGCTAAAACAGAAATATCGAATTAATTTTTCAGAGCAAAGGACCACAAACATGACTGAGGGTCTTACACGCCAGGAACGGCAATTATATAAAAAATTTAGAAACGTACTGTAAAACAGCAAATAAAAGCAAAGGTTAATTAAAAGAAACAAGCAATTGACCACGAAACAGGTGAAATAATATGATGGTAATCTTGTAACACAACCCTTACACTGATACAGTCTGGCCTGCAACGGAGGGCGGAAACTTACAAACAGCACCAACGCGAGCACCAGCACGGCTCATATACTCTTCGATTAATCTCCACATCGCGAAAATGGAAGACTTGCCAATGGGACGGATCACATGTCTCATACATATTTTTATTGGCCTCGTCCATGTTTTTACTACTTTGTCAATACGATCAAATTATAAATTGAACGAGTGTCCTTTTTATACAGGGTGGTCCATTGATAGTGTCTGGCCACATATCTCAAAAAATAAGCATCAAACGAAAAAAACTACAAAGAACGAAACTCGTTTAGCTTGAAGGGGGAAACCAGAGGGCGCTATGGTTGGCCCGCTAGATGGCGCTGCCATAGGTCAAACGGATATCAACTGCGTTTTTTAAGTAGGAACCCCCATTTTTATTACATATTCGTGAAGTACGTAAAGAAGTATGAATGTTTTAGTTGGACCACTTTTTTCGCTTTATGATAGATGGCGCTGTAGTAGTCACAAACGAATAAGTACGTGATATCACGTAACATTCCGCCAGTGCGGACGGTATTTGCTTTGTGATACATTACCCGTGTTAAAATGGACCGTTTACCAACTGTGGAAAACGTCGATACAGCGTCGATGTATGGCTATTGTGATCAAAATGTCCAATGAGCGTGTGCTATGTATGCTGTTTGGTATCCTGGACGACATCATCCAAGTGTCCGGACCATTCGCCAGATAGTTACGTTATTTAAGGTAACAGGAAGTGTTCAGCCACATGTGTAACGTCAACTACGACCTGCAACAAATTATGAAGCCCAGCTAGGTGTTTTAGCTGCTGTCGCCGCCTAACCGCACATTAGTAGCAGACAAATTGCGCGAGAATCGGGACTCTCAAAAACGTCGGTGTTTAGAATGCTACATCAACATTGATTGCCCCCGTACCATATTTCTATGCACCAGGAATTGCATAGCGACGACTTTGAACGCCGTGTACAATTCTGCCACTGGGCACAAGAGAAATTACGGGACGATGACAGAATCTTTGTACTCGTTCTACTTAGCGATGAAGCGTCATTAACCAACAGCGGTAACGTAAACCGGCATTATATGCACTATTGGGCAACGGAAAATCCACGATGGCTGCGACAAGTGGAACATCAGCGACCTTGGCGGGTTAATGTATGGTGTGGCTTTATGGGAGGAAGGATAATTGGCCCCCATTTTATCGATGGCAACCTGAATGGTGCAATATATGCTGGTTTCCTACGTAATGATCTACCCATGTTACTGCAAGATGTTTCACAGCATGACAGAATGGCGATGTACTTCCAACATGATGGATGTCCTTCACAATCTCGCGTGCGATTGAAACGGTATTGAATAGCGTATTTCATGACAGGTGGATTCGTTGTCGAAGCACCATACCATGGCGCGCACGTTCACCGGATCTGACGTCCCAGGATTTCTATCTGTGTTAAAAGTTGAAGGATATTTGCTATCGTGATCCACCGACAACACCTGACAACATGCGTCAGCGCATTGTCCATGCATGTGCGAACATTACGGAAGGCGAGCTACTCGCTGTTGAGAGGAATGTCGTTACACGTATTGCCAAATGCATTGAGGTTGACGGACATCATTTTGAGCATTTATTGCATTACTGTGGTATTTACAGGTAATCACGCTGTGGCAGCATGCGTTCTCAGAAATGATAAGTTCACAAGGGTACATGTATTACATTGGAACAACCGAAATAAATTGTCCAAACGTACCTACATTCTGTATTTTAATTTAAATAACTTACCTGTTACCAACTATTCGCCTAAAATTGTGAGCCATATGTTTGTGACTATTACAGCGCCATCTATCACAAAGCGAAAAGAGGGGTCCAACAAAAAAATTCATATTTCATTACGTACTACACGAATATGTAATAAAACTGGTGGTTCCTAACTTAAAAAACGCAGTTGATATCCGTTTGACCTATGGCAGAGCCATTTAGCAGGCCAACCATAGGGCCATCCGGATTCCCCCTTCAAGTTTCGTTCTTTGTAGTTTTTTCGTTTGACACTTATTTCATAAGATATTTGGCCCAGTCACAATCAGTGGACCACCATGTATATTTTTATTGAAGTTCTCCTAAAAAGAATCATTTTAAAAAGCGAACTTCAAAATAAGCTAGGCGGGGTTTGAGAACAGAGGCCCAACATGCTGCCTTGAAAGGTACTCTTCCGTTCTGGAACTTTTCCTTGAATTCCCAGGCGGAAGGATACTAGCCGGAAGGTAAGATGCTGCATAGATTCTCCGTAAGGTCACCAATGCGATGTCGAGGCAGGTATGGAGGCAGTGGAGGGAGGAAGTCTCCTTGTCACCGAGTCCTGCCTGCTGTTTCGACGTCCTAGGCTACCAACTTCAGGTCAAGCTAGATCAGATCACAGCTGGAGCAAATCGTAACTATAGGTACCTGTCGTTAGGTAAGATTAGAAAAGTCTACATTTCAACAACATTGGTTTGTAGCATTATGTTACAGTCTGTTAAGCAGAAAATCTCCAGCTCACTCTCCATTGCCACCATACGCCTACCGTCATATCACTCAGTTATCCTTTCAAAGCGGACGTTTTACAATACGGTGCTGTGCAGTGGACGTGCATGGGCTGCATTTTCATAGCTCGCTCTCAATGCACATTACTCAATGAATAACATTAACTCAAGCTGTATAAGGATATTTATTAAAATATCTCCTACAGTTTAAGAATTACAGTATTTTGCCTAATAGGTGTTTTTGTAATACACTTCCCATTCAGGTACCATTTTCTGGTCCATCGTCAGTCTAATAGCTTTCAGACTGTGACAGACCGCTGTCAACATTCATAGGAACACATTATGCATCTCGTTTTGTAGTTTGGAGTATATCTGAGGAAATGGGAAAAGCCTTATTACACCACATTATTATTTTGTCTAAAAAATACCGCTAAAATTATATACAGAATGACAAACATAGATCATTTCTGCGATGTATTACGCACAATACAAAGATGCTATCCCATTCTTCACTTGAGGGAAATTTGGTGAACATGGATGAAATCATTGAGAAGTTATATGTACCTAATGTTCTGAAAACGTAGTTTCGAGAAAATGAGAAAAGAATATTCACAGTGTTTTTGACGCACCGTATGCCTCTTTCAGAACATTCCAGCAGCATAATCTTCCTGGCCAGCTGCTTCTTTATCATCTGTAGACTTCTCAGGGGCCTTTTCCTTACACTGGCTTCCACTGCTTCAACTACTCGCTGACAATCTATGGCAGTCAGAGCAGCTATCCTATTATTTGCTGGCTGGATGCCTAATTTGTCCATTACTTTTATCCTGATGGTTACACCATCATTGAAACACACGACAGCATCCATCGCACCCATTTTGAGTACTGCCAATCCTACAAAACTCCTTTACTACTTTAAGTGTCTCATTTCCAAATCTAATTTCCTCAGCATCACCCGACTTAATTCGACTACAATCCATTATCCTCGTTTTGCTTTTGTTGATGTTCGTCTTACACCCTCCTTTCAAGACACTATCCATTTCGTTCAACTGCTCTTCCAAGTCCTTCGCTGCCTCTGACAGAATTACAATGTCATCGGCGAACATCGAAGTATTTATTTCTTCTCAATGGATTTTAATTCCTACTCCACATATTTCTTTTGTTTCCTATACTGCTTGTTCAATATACAGATTGAATAGCATCGGGGAGAGCCTACAACTCTGTCTCACTCCCTTCCCAACCACTGCTTCCCTTTCATGTCCCTCGACTCTTATAACTGCCATCTGGTTTCTGTACAAATTGTAAATAGCCTTTCGTTCCCTGTATTTTACCTCTGCCACCCTCAGAATTTGAAAGAGAGTATTCCAATCACCATTGTCAAAAGCTTTCTCTACATATACAAACGCTAGAAATGTAGGTTTGCCTTTCCTTCATCTTTCTTCTATGATAATTTGTGAGGTCAGTACTGCTTCACGTGTTCCAGTATTTCTACGGAATCCAAACTGATCTTCCCTGACGGTGTCTTCTACCAGTTTTCCATTCGTCTGTAAATAATTCGCGTTAGTATTTTGCAGCTGTGACTTATTATACTGATAGTTCGGTAATTTTCACATCTGTCAACACCTGCTTTCTTTGGGATTGGAATTATTATATTCTTCTTGAAGTCTGAGGGAATTTCGCCTGTCTCATACATCTTCCTCACCAGATGGTAGAGTTTTGTCAGGACTGGCTCTTCCAAGGCTATCAGTAGTTCTAATGGAATGTTGTCTACTCCAGTGGCCTTGTTTCGACTTAGGTCTTTCAGTGCTCTGTCAAACTCCTCACGCAGTATCGTATCTCCCATTTCATCTTCACCTGCATCCTCTTCCATTTCCATAATATTGTCCTCAAGAACATCGGCCCTGTCTAGACACTCTATATACTCCGTCCACCTTTCCGATTTCCATTCTTTGTTTATAACTGGGCTTCCATCTGAGCTCTTGATATTCATGCAAGTGGTTCCCTTTTCTTCAAAAGTTTCTCTAATTTTCCTGTAGGCAGTATTTATCTTACCCTTAGGGAGATAAGCCTCTACATCCTTACATTTGTCCTCTAGCCATCCCTGCTTAGCCATTTCGCACGTCCTGTCGATCTCATTTTTGAGAGGTTTCTATTCCTTTTTGCCTGCTTCATTTACTGCATTTTTATATTTTCTCCTTTCGTCGATTAAATTCAGTATCTCTTCTGTTACCCAAGGATATCTACTAGCCTTCGTCTTTTTACCTACTTGATAGTCTGCTGCCTCCATTATTTCATCGCTCCAAGCTACCCATTCTTCTGCTACTGTATTTCTTTCCCCCATTCCTGTCAATTGTTCCCTTATGCTCTCCCTGAAACTCTGTACAACCTCTGGTTCTTTCAGTTTATCCAGATCCCATCTCCTTAAATTCCCACCTTTTTGCAGTTTCTTCAGTTTTAATCTACAGTTCATAACCAATAGATTGTGGTCAGAGTCCACATCTGACCCTGGAAATGTCATACAATTTAAAACCTGGTTCCTAAATCTCTCTCTTACCATTATGTAATCTATCTGAAACGTTCCAGTATCTTCAGGGTTCTTCCATGTGTACAGCCTTCTTTGATGATTCTTGTACCAAGTGTTAGCTATGATTAAGTTATGCTCTGTGCAAAATTCTACCAGACAGCTTCCTCTTTCATTTCTTAGCCCTAATCCCTAATCACCTACTACGTTTCCTTCTCTTCCTTTTCCTGCTCTCGAATTCCAGTCGCCCATGACTATTAAATTTTCGTCTCCCTTCACAAATTCAATAATTTATTTTACCTCATCATATATTTCATCACTTTCTTCATCATCTGCAGAGCTAGTTGGCATATAAACTTGTACTACTGTAGTGGCTGAGCGGTTCTGGCGCTACAGTCTGGACCCGCGCTACCGCTATGGTCGCAGGTTCGAATCCTGCCTCGGGCATGGATGTGTGTGTTGTCCTGAGGTTAGTTAGGTTTAAGTAGTTCTAAGTTCTAGGGGACTTATGACCTCAGCAGTTGAGTCCCATAGTGCTCAGAGACATTTTTTTTTGTACTACTGTAGTAGGCGTGAGCTTCGTGTCTATCTCGGCCACAATAATGCGTTCACTACGCTGCTTGTAGTAGCTTACCCGCACTCCTATTTTTTATTCATTATTGAACCTACTCCTGCATTACCCCCATTTGATTTTGGATTTATAACCCTGTATTCACCTGACAAAAAGTCTTGTTCCTCCTGCCACCGAACTTCACTAATTCCCACTATATTTAACTTTAACCTATCCATTTCACTTTCTAAATTTTATAACCTACCTGACCGATTAAGTAACCTGACATTCCACGCTCCGATCCGTAGAACGCCAGTTTTCTTTCTCCCGCCCATAGAGCACCAAATGTTCTCAATAGCGGAGAGATCTGAAGACCTTTCTGACCAAGGTAGAGTATGGCAATCACGAAGACAGTTAGTAGATAACCTTCCAGTGTGTGGGTGGACATTATCTTCCTGAAATGTAAGTCCAGGATGCCTTGCCATGAAGGGCAAAAAATATCGTCAACGTACCGCTCTGCTGTAAGGGTGCAGCGGATTACAACGGAAGTGGCCTTGCTATGAAATGAAATGCCACCCCAAGATATCATATCTGGTTGTCGGACTGTATGGTGGCCAACAGTCACATTGGTAGCCCACTTTTATCTGGGGCGTCTTGAGATACATCGTGGCTGGTCATCGGGGCTCAGCTAGAAGCCAGAATCATCACTGAAGACAATTCTGCTCCCGCCAACGCTCTCCCAGGCCGAATGTACCCAGCACACTGCGAACCATCTTCTGGTTGTACATACGTCGATAGTAGTCGGCTTAAGGGGCGCCATGAAGTCAGACTTTCGTCTCTCTAGGTCACCCGTACTTATAAACTCTCTGTTCGGCGATGGTCTGCTCATTTTTGCCAGCATCGTTGAATAGTTGCGTGGTTTCCTATTCAAATGTCGATCGATTGGCCAATTACTCCAACCAGCTTCTTTGAACTCAACTACATTTCTTCTTTCAAATACTGTCATCTGCTGACATTGTCCACGAGCCTGTTAGCAAGGCATAGTTACTGTCAAACTGAATACACGGAATGAAATCCTCAAATACTTTATGCGCTGGTACCATCATGACCCCTGTTTACTATTCTTGCCAGGTGTGCGGTGACATTGTGCTCCAGCAGTCACACATTCATTCATCGGTCGCCGAAGCTTGCAGTTCTTCATTTTCCGTCGATACCTCTGTGAATAAACATTTGTGACCAATTTGAGTCGTTTTCGTGTCTAAGACTGTATATTAGATGTTACGAACGAAAGAGAAGCGGAATTCTTATAATAAACGTTTAGAATCAGAAATGTGTGCTAGTTACCGTCTACGACTCACTGAAAATGGTTATTTTAAAGCATTCAATTAGGCTCGTTTTCAGTCGTATTACAATGATCATGTCATCGTTGTGTACATGAAATACCTTTATGACGACGTGAACTCTGATGAGGACACTTATAATAATGTGTCTGAATTTTGGTGTAGGAACAGCTGCCGTTCTCCGTCAAATAATGAAACCAGATACGTTAGTGGTATTGGACGTTGAAGTTTGGATCAAAGTAGACTTTTTAACTCATATCAACAGTAGTCCATTGGGTGCAGGTTGGACGTTGGGCAGGCCAATCGATTTCTGCCATGGTACATAAAACAGCTAAAAACACAAGACATAGTAGAAAACATTGGATATCAAAGGAGATATTGGACATATTTGATTAAACAAAAAAATATAAAAATGCAGAAAATGAAGTAAGCAAAAGGTAATAAAGACGTCTAAGAAATGAGACGGACAGAAAGTGTAAAATGGATAGGTTGGAATGACTAGAGAACAAATGCAAGCCCATAGAAACATGTGTAACTAGGGGAAAGGTAGATACCGCCTATAAGAAAATCAAAGAGAGCTTTGAATATAAGAAAACCAGCTGCATGAAATCGAGAGCTCAGATGGGAAGGCAAGGAAGGGAAACCTGAAAGGTGGAAGGAGTATATAGACATCTACATGTACATGCATACTCTGCCAATCACATTTAAGTGCCTGGCAGAGGGTTCAACGAACCACATTCACAATTCTCTATTATTCGAATCTCGTATAGCGCGCGGAATGAATGAACCCCTATATCTTTCCGTACGAGCTCTGACTTCCCTTATTTTATTGTGGTGATTGTTCCTCCCGATGTAGGTCTGTGTCAACAAAATATTTTTGCATTCGGAGGAGAAAGTTGGTGATTGGAATTTCGTGACAAGGTTCCGTCGGAACGAAAAACGGTTTTCTTTTAATGATTTCCAGCCTAAACCCTGTATCACTTCTGTGACACTCTCTCCCACATTTTGCGATAATACAAAACGTGCTGCCTTCCTTTGAACATTTTCGATGTACTCCGTCAGTCCTATCTGGTAAGGATGCCACACCGTGCAGCAGTATTCTGCAAGAGGACGGACAAGTGTAGTGTAGGCACTCTCCTTAGTAGGGCTGTGTCTTTCCAATGAAACGCAGTCTTTGGTTAGCCTTCCCCACATTTTCTATGTGTTCTTTCCAATTTAAGATGTTCGTAATTGTAATTCCTAGGCTTTTAGATTATACTGATTTATAGTGTAACCGAAGTTTAGCGAGTTCCTTTTAGCACTCATGTGGATGACCTCACAGTTTTCGTTATTTAGGGTCAACTGCCACTTTTCGTACCATTGAGATATTTTTTCTTCTAAATCGTTTTGCAGTTTGTTTTTGTCTTCTGATGCCTTTATTAGTCGATAAACGACAGCGTCATCTGCAAACAACCGATGACATCTTCTCAGATGGTCTCCCAAATCGTTTATATAGATAAGGAACAGCAAAGGGCCTATAATAGTACCATGGGGAACGCTAGAAATCACTTCTGTTTTACTCGATGACTTTCCATCAGTTACTACGAACTGTGACCTCTCTGACAGGAAATCACAAATCCAGTCACATAACTGACACGATATTCCATAAGCACGCAATTTCACTACGAGTCGCTTGTGTGGTACAGTGTCGAAAGCCTTAAGGAAATCCAGAATTACGGAATCGATTTGATATCCCTTGTCAATAGCACTCAGCACTTCATCTGAATAAAGAGCTAGTAGCGTTTCACAGGAACGATGTTTCCTAAGGACATGTTGACTGTGTGTTACTAAATCGTTTCCTTCTAAGTAATTCATAATGTTCGAACACAATATATGTTCTAAAATCCTTGCTGCATATCGACGTTAACCTAATGAGCCTGTAATTTAGTGGATTACTCCTACTACCTTTCTTGATTATTGATGTGACCTGTGCAACTTTCCGGTCTTTGGGTACGGATCTTTCGTCGAGCTAACGGTTGTATATGATTGTTAAGTATGGAGCTAATAGATCAGCATACTCCGAAAGGAACATAACTGGTATACAGGCTGGGCCAGAAGACTTGCTTTTATTAAGTGATTTAAGTTGCTCGACTACTCTGAGGATATTTACTTCTATGTTACTCATGTTGGCAGCTGTTCTCGATTCGAATTCTGGAATATTTACTTCGTATTCTTTTGTGAAGGTATTTCCGAAGGCTGTGTTTAGAAATTCTGTTTGGCAGCACTGTCTTCGACAGTATCTCCATTTGCTATCGCGCAGAGAAGGCATTGATTGTTTCTTGCCGCTAACATACTTCACATCTGACCAGAATCTCTTTGGATTTTCTGCCAGGTTTCGAGATAAAGTTTCGTTGTAGAAACTGTTATTGTCATCTCCCATTGAAGTCCACACTAAATTTCGGGCTTCTGTAAAAGATCACCAATCTTGGAGATTTTGCGCCTTTTTAAATTTGCCATGTTTCTTTCGTTGTTTGTGCAATAGTGTTCTAACCCGTTTTGGGTACCAAGGAGGATCAGCTCCATCGTTTGTTAATTTATTTGGTATAAACCTTTCAATTGCTGCCGATGCTATTTTTTTAATTTAAGCCAGATGTGGTCTACACTTATATCATTAATTTGGAATGAGTGGAGATTGTCTCTCAGGAAGGCGTCAAGTGAATTTTTACCTGCTTTCTTGAATAGGTATATTGTTCGCTTATTTTTCGCGAATTTGGGGATTACAATATTCAGTTTCGCTACGACAGCCCTGTGTTCAGTAATCCCTGAATCGGTTTTGATGCTCGATATTAACTCAGGATTATTTGTTGCTAAGAGGTCAAGTGTGTTTTCACAACTATTCACGTGGTCTCATGAACTAACTGCTCGAAATAATTTTCAGAAAATGAGTTTAGGACAATTTCGGATGATGTTTTATGCGTAACTCTGGATTAAAACTCGCATTTTCCACAAACATATTGAGGGCAAATAGAAGTCATCACGAACTATTATTGTATGATTCGGGTAAGCGTTTGAAATCAAATTCAAGTTTTCTTTGAACCTTTCAGCAACTTTGTAATCTGAATTCGGAGGTCGCTAAAAGGATCCAGTTATTATTTTGTTCGGGTTGCCAACGATGACCTCTTCCAAAACTAACTCACAGGAAGTATCTACTTCAATTTTGCGACAAAATAAAATACTTCTGACAGCAACAAACACACCACTGGAACCGTGTTTAACCTATTTTTTCGGAACACCACAAGGTTCTTCGCAAAAATTTCGCGGAGCTTATATCCGGCCTTAGCCAGCTTTCAGTGCCTATAACGATTTGAGCATCAGTGCTATCTATTAGCGCTTGGAGCTCTGTTACTTCCCCAACACAGCCACAACAATTTACAACTGTCATACCAATGGTTCCTGCATCTATGTTCTTCCTGTGTTCAGCGTGCACCCTTTGTGCCTGAAGACCTTCTTGTTTTTCCGAGACCCTGTAACCTAAAAAACTTCCCAGTCCATGCCACATAGCCCTTGCTACCTGTGTGGCCGCCTCCTGCTTATAGAGGACACCTGACCTCTTTAGCAGAACCCGAAACCCAACCACCCTTTGGCGCAAGTCGTGGAATCTGCAGCCTACACGGTCGCAGAACCGTCGGAGCCTCTGATTCAGACCCTCCACTCGGCTCTGTACCAGAAGTCCGCAATCGCTTCTGTCGACTATGCTGCAAACGGTCACCTCTGCTTTCATCTTGCAAGCAAGACTGTCAGCCTTTACCACTGCTGTTAGCCGCTCGAAACCAGAGAGACTCTCTTCTGATCCAAAGTGACACACATCATTGGTACCGACGTGAGCAACCACCTGCAGTTGGCTGCACCCTGTGCTCATCATGGCATCTGCGAGGAATCTTTCCACATCTGGAATGACTCCACCCAGTATGCACACGGAGTGCACATTGGTTTTCTTATCCTCCTTGTCAGCCAAGTCCCTGAGGGGCCCCATAAGGCGCCTAACGTTCGAGCTAACAACTACCAATAATCCCACCCTCCGCAATTGCCCGGATCTTGCAGGCTGAGTGGTTTCCTCTGATACAGGACAGGCGACAGCATCTGGCTCAACGACAGTGTAAGCCACAGACAGCACCTGGAACCTGTTTGTCAGACAGACTGGGGAGGCCTTACGTGCGGCCGCCTGGGAAGTCTTTCTCCGCCTGCTACGTCCTGGGGCGACCTCCCACTCGACCACAGGTGAGGGGTCAGCCTCAGTGCGAGCTGTAAGTGGGTTGGTCACCGGTGAGGATCCCCACGGCCGGCCCACAACAGAGGTGGCCATCCACTGCAGCCTCAAGCTGTGTAACCGAAGCCATCACAACCTTAAGCTGAGAGCGAAGTATCACCAACTAGGCTCGCAGCCCCACACAACAATCGCAGTCCCTGTCCATACCAAAAACCGTGGAAAAGTAAACGATGCAGATAAACGGACTATCGGCAGGTGCTCCGCAAATCTACTGTAGACCCTGACGAAAACGCACGAACTGTGTCTAGTAATATGCAGATATGCAGAAACCTAACTACCGAAGCACTCAGGTGAAACTAAATAACTTGTCCCTGATTAGGAACTTTTAATACGTCACAAAATCGGTTTACTTTGTGATACAAACTAAAACGCGAGAACTGTGCCTATTAGATATTAAAATTTAACGCAGAAGCCCAAACTAAACTATTAATCAGTTACTTCCCTGTTGCTGCGTCTGTCGGATATGGCGAGAAGAATTTGGCACAGCACTGGAAGATCTAAGTCGACACACGGACCATGGAGTTGACGACATTCCGTGTGTGCTTCTAACATCCTCCGGAGAGTCAGCCATGACTTAACTACTCCATCTCCTATGCAAGAAGTATGAGACAGAGAAAATAACTTCACATTTCTAGAACAATTTAATAATTCCAATTCCAAAGGCTGCAGGTGCTGAAAGGTGTGAATGTTACCGTATAATCGGCTTAATAACACACGCTTGCAAAATATTGACACAAATTATTTAGAGAAGAATGGAGAAACTAGTAGATGTCGACCTTGGGAAATATCAGATTGGTTTCCGCAGAAGTTTGGGAACACGCGAGGTAATACCTACGCTATGACTTACCTTAGAATATAGGTTAAGGGAAGGCCAACTTTTGTTTATAGCTCCGGTATACTTAAAAAATGCTTTTGTCAGTGTTGGCTGTCATATACTCTTTGAAATTCTGAAGGTAATGGAGGTAAAGTAGAGGGACCCAGGGCTTATTTACAGCTTGCACAGAAGCGAAATGGCAGCAGATGGTCATGAAAGGGAAACAGTGGCAGAGAAAGGGAGGAGCCAGCGTTGTAGCATATCCCTGGTGTTATTCAATCCGTACGTTAAAGAGACTGTGAATGAAATCAAGGAGAAATTTGTTGAAGGACTTACAGTTCAGGGAGAAAAAGTTCGAGGTTTGCTGCTAGCAGTGAACTTTTCTCGGAGACTGGAAAGGTCTTGGGAAAGCAATTGAATGGATGGGCAATGTGATAGAAGTTGGATGTAAGATGAACATCAAGAAAAGCAACACAAGTGTAATGGAATGCAGGAGAATTAATTCAGGGCATGCTGAGGGAAGTAGGAACTGAGTTACTTAGAGTAGTAGATGACTTTTACTATTATGGCAGTGATATAACAGATTATGACCAAAGAAGGAAGGATATGAAATACACTCCCGGAAATTGAAATAAGAACACCGTGAATTCATTGTCCCAGGAAGGGGAAACTTTATTGACACATTCCTGGGGTCAGATACATCACATGATCACACTGACAAAACCACAGGCACATAGACACAGGCAACAGAGCATGCACGATGTCGGCACTAGTACAGTGTATATCCACCTTTCGCAGCAATGCAGGCTGCTATTCTCCCATGGAGACGATCGTAGAGATGCTGGATGTAGTCCTGTGGAACGGCTTGCCATGCCATTTCCACCTGGCGCCTCAGCTGGACCAGCGTTCGTGCTGGACGTGCAGACCGCGTGAGACGACGCTTCATCCAGTCCCAAACATGCTCAATGGGGGACAGATCCGGAGATCTTGCTGGCCAGGGTAGTTGACGTACACCTTCTAGAGCACGTTGGGTGGCACGGGATACATGCGGACGTGCATTGTCCTGTTGGAACAGCAAGTTCCCTTGCCGGTCTAGGAATGGTAGAACGATGGGTTCGATGACGGTTTGGATGTACCGTGCACTATTCAGTGTCCCCTCGACGATCACCAGTGGTGTACGGCCAGTGGAGGAGATCGCTCCCCACACCATGATGCCGGGTGTTGGCCCTGTGTGCCTCGGTCGTATGCAGTCCTGATTGTGGCGCTCACCTGCACGGCGCCCAACACGCATGCGACCATCATTGGCACCAAGGCAGAAGCGACTCTCATCGCTGAAGACGACACGTCTCCATTCGTCCCTCCATTCACGCCTGTCGCGACACCACTGGAGGCGGGCTGCACGATGTTGGGGCGTGAGCGGAAGACGGCCAAACGGTGTGCGGGACCGTAGCCCAGCTTCATGGAGACGGTTGCGAATGGTCCTCGCCGATACCCCAGGAGCAACAGTGTCCCTAATTTGCTGGGAAGTGGCGGTGCGGTCCCCTACGGCACTGTTTAGGATCCTACGGTCTTGGCGTGCATCCGTCCGTCGCTACGGTCCGGTCCCAGGTCGACGGGCACGTGCACCTTCCGCCGACCACTGGCGACAACATCGATGTACTGTGGAGACCTCACGCCCCACGTGTTGAGCAATTCGGCGGTACGTCCACCCGGCCAACCGCATGCCCACTATACGCCCTCGCTCAAAGTCCGTCAACTGCACATACGGTTCACGTCCACGCTGTCGCGGCATGCTACCAGTGTTAAAGACTGCGATGGAGCTCCGTATGCCACGGCAAACTGGCTGACACTGACGGCGGCGGTGCACAAATGCTGCGCAGCTAGCGCCATTCGACGGCCAACACCGCGGTTCCTGGTGTGTCCGCTGTGCCGTGCGTGTGATCATTGCTTGTACAGTCCTCTCGCAGTGTCCTGAGCAAGTATGGTGGGTCTGACACACCGGTGTCAATGTGTTCTTTTTTCCATTTCCAGGAGTGTATATACCGGCAATGTTATTAAAGAGTGTCTGAAGAAGAGAAATTTGTTAATACCGATTGTAGATTTAAATGCTGAAAGTCTCTTCTGATAGTTTTTGTCTGGAATGTAGCCATGTACGAAAATGAACCGTGGACATAAACAGTTCACACAAGAAGGGAATAGCGCCTTTGAAATGTGTCACTGTAGCATAACGCTGAACATTAAATGGGTATATCACGTAACTAATGTGGAAGTACTGAAGATAAATTGGGAGAAAAGAAATATGTGTCATAACTTGACTAAAAGGAGGAAGAGCTTGACAGGATATATTTTGAAACATCGAGTAAAAATTACTGAAGGATACCAAGAGATCAATACGGTAACAAAGTATGTAAGCTGCAGTGGTTGTTCGAAGATGCAGACGCTTGCCCAAGATAGAGTACCGTGGAAACCCACATCAAACGAGTTTTCGGACTGTAGACCGCAACAGCAACAATTTTGCCTATGCATTTACGTTCATACAGAAAACCACAAGCCACCTTATGGTGGGCCGTACCATGCACCATTACCAGATATTTCATGTCATATTCCATTCGCAAACTGAGCTGGGGAAAAAAGACTATCAATGTGCCTCTGTACGAGCCCTAATTTATCTTGCCTTCGCGGTCCGTACGCGTAATGCACATTTGTGGCAGTAGAATCGTTCTCAGTCAGTTGTAAATGTCTGTTCTCTAAATTGTCTCGTAAGTGTTTGGTGAAAAGAACGTCGTCTTCCCTTAGGAATTCCCATTGCGTTTACAAAACATCTCTGTAACACTTGCCAGTTGATCGAATCTACCGACAACAAATCTAGCAGCAAGGCTCTGGACTTCTTCGATGATTTCGTTTAATGCGACCAGCTGAGTTTCCCAAACACTCGAGCAATACTCAAGAACTGGTCACTCTTCTGTTCCACTCACAGTCTCCTTTCTAGAAGAGCTACGCTTTACTAATACTGTCTCAGTAAACAAAAGACTTCCCTACTGCAGTCCTTAAATGCTTGTTATATTTCATTTCGCCTTGCAACAATTCGCCTACATATTTAATCCACGTGATTGTGGCAAGAAGGTCAACATAAATTCCAGTTTAATTTAATTGAATTTATTGCAAAGATGTTTAGACCTGGTATCTGGAAACTCTAACAGGTCGTACATACTCGTTAATCATGGTGACATACAACGTTTTAAGTTACGTAGGTAGTAGCAAATCATGTTGACAGCAATCTTCGGTGATACTAATGTAGAAATAAAGCCGGATATTTGAAAGACAATAATAAGTTTAAATAATCAACATTAAATAAAGGGTATTAACTGAGGATCCAAGTGAATGACTTCCATCTTATATTACAAATAAGTTACTAGCAGAATCGGAAGGGATTGAGGTTTTTCCATTAACTCCAACTTTACTTACTTCTAAACCTATTCCTGCTACACTATTCTCTATCGCTAACAGTGGTATGTGTGTGTCTCGGCAGTCCTCGATTCTACGCATACCCGTGTGGGTGGCCTTTGCATTCTTTCTCTTCTTTCCTGTTTACTTTTCTGTTATTGTTTGCATATCGCAGTCTAACACTCTGCAGTCTCTCTCTACCTGAAAAAAAGAGACTCTGAGAACGACATGACCAGCCGAACCTTCCTCTCCACATTCACAGACTGATGTGTTGCTACGTCCCAGTCGAAGCACATGGTTGAGGTATGGATCGCGACCTGTTAACAGCTGCATCATACCTCGAGTAGGCGCAGCGTCGCACAGTTTGAGCCTGTTCCTAGTGCTTGGTAATACGCTATAAACACGCCTTGCCATACTGCTAGTGTCCCAGTCAGACTACCAATCATCTAAATTCTGGGCTCTTAAATGTCGTTTATTAATAACGTGTGTTCCGGTTCCAAATGGTTCAAATGGCTCTGTGCACTATGGGACTTAACATCTCAAGTCATCAGTCCCCTTGAACTTAGAAACTGCTTAAAACTAACTAACCTAAGGACATCACGCACATCCACGACCGATGCAGCATTCGAACCTGCGACCGTAACGGTCGCGTGCTTCCAGACTGAAGCGCCTAGAACCGCTCGGCCACTATGTGTTCCTGTGATTTCATACACGTGATCATATTGCTCACGGTCCATCCAAAAGATTGCTGACCTGTAACGTAGTACGATATCCATCCGGCATATCCCGAAGATTACCAGTAAACCTCCGATCGGTACAAAAGCCCCCTGTGATCCTCAGAATACCCTCCGCTGAATTCGTCTCATATTGTTTTGTAACTGCCTAATCTAAGACGAGGTGCCCAGCCGCTGGCAGCGAAGTTGACTATGGCGTTGAAGATAGCTTCGTAGTATCATCGCACCACACGCAACGGTAATTTATCGTCAGCACTGCCGGCACGGACAATCTTGTGTATAATTATGGCCACTTTCTGAGTAACAGATTTTACGTGTTCTACAATGTTTCTTTTCTCGTTTAGAAGAGTGCCTAAATATTTGTAAACAGTGCTGCCTTAAACAAATATTCCTTCACATGCCAGGGAACGATTTCTGGCAAGAGAAAGCCTTCCTTTCTCAAACATGTATGTGGTTTTATAAACACCTACACTTAGTTTGTTCCTCTTACAACAATGCTGCATCCGAATAAGCACATGTTTCATCTTTTCCTCCAGTCTCCCCCTGGAGTATAGAAACAACTACTAGAATGTCATCTGGTTATGCTACAACAGCTACAATAACATATAACCTGTATAGTAGATGTAATATGGGTTCAGTACCAAGATCCCAGAACAGTGGACCACTTATGGAGCCTTGAGGACAGCCTTGGTAACCTTTTTGATTACCTTCTCTGCTCCGCAAGCCATGGACGCTACAGTAATTAAAAAAGCCATTGTACACACATTTTCGGACCCTGAGAGCTATAAGCTTTTTAAACAGATATACTGTGCGGTTTGCTAAAGTGACATCTATGTTAGTAACTACACCAGCTTATTGGTCGAATGTACTCGGCTGGTCTTCCACATTTAAAACAATGAGCTGTAGTTCCTGTATTGCTTCCATTAGTACATCCCCTCGTTCGTCTGTTTGCCTACTGTGCCACAGAAATGATTATGCATCTGTTGTCACAAGGAGACACGCAACTTTTCTATATAGAGAAACCGCTTTGACTTTACCTATATATGGTACGACAGGGTGAGAGTAATGCATGCTTACTACAACCCACTTTGTCTGCAGTCCTTCACTTCTATTGTGACTCTGTGCTTGTCCAACAGCGTTGCCACCTTGGGTCACACTGTATTTCCATTTGTAACGACCGTGGCAGTCATTCCCTCATCGTGGCCAGTACCTGTTACTATATCCGCACGAAAATGTGGGAGCTCATTCTTTCTACAGTATGGTTCTTGCAAACAAAACATATTAACACTCAGCAGGTCAGTTAGTTTTCGTATTTCAGTCATTGTCAATTTACATCGATCAGCATTTATCTGTACTATGTTTATCCTTTTACGTGTTTCGATTGCCAACAAAGCCCTTCGGAGAAGGAAGGCCTGGTTCAAAGATAAAGCGTCCAAACCCTTATATAAAATCCACGTATTAATGCTCAGTGTCGAATGGTACTTTTACTCTCTTAAACGCCTGTCGAAGGAGGCCACATAATTATTGAAAATCAATGCATATGTTAATTACTCTCAAAAGAATTCTGTGTAGTGCATCTGGTGTAGAATACGTAATAGATTTTCCTTTCTGTTGCCCACCTCTGAAAATATGTCTTTGAGCAACCTGTAACATACTGGGAGCCTCCGAACTACTTAATAAGACATTCACTTCTAAATTGTTATCAGATTTGTATGTGTGTAATTGAAAATCATTTTAGGAGGACTCGAAATATTGGAAATAATTTTTTGTATTTCATAGGAGTACCTGATTTTCACTTCACTTTACTGTTTTGCGATTGTTGTACTCGTTAGTGTTACTGCTAGAGACGCCTTGTGGAACAACTGCAGAACTGTTTTCTTGTTTTCTGGTGCAGAGCGCTTGCGTGGGTTGTAGGCTGACCAGGACTTTTTGTGCCAGATAGGGTGTGACCCATACAGGCGGAACGCCGTGACATGCCAGAGGTGCGTGAACTTCTGTGTATGACTAGCTGCCCATTCTTCAGCAGGAACCGAAACCAGAAAGATAGCGATAGTGCACTTTGAGGTCTGGATTTACTTTGAGGTCTGGATTTAAGTCGACTTTCAATCGCATCCCAATGAGTTATTGGTTATAAGTGGAACATGGCGCTGGCCAATCAATTTCTAGGACGTTATATAAAATGCCTAAAAAGACAAGTCATTGTAGAAAGACAGGAGATACTGGACTCGTTTGATGAAAGAAGGAAATGTGAAAATGCAGCAGACGAAGAAGCAAACAGGAAACATATACTGTCTGCAAACCTCTATTTTTCTTTACTCCGCCGTAGTGGGGATCCAAAACACTCGGGCAGTATTCAGGAATTTGTCGCACTACTGTTCTATATACAGTCCTCTTTGTAGATGAACTACACTTTCCTAAGACTCTCCCAGTAAGCAGAAACCACTCCTGCTACTGTTCTCATGTGCTCGTTTCACTTCATATCGCTTTACAACTTTACGCCTAGAAATTAATCCCCTTGACTGTGTATACGAAAATTACAGTATTGTTTTTTTTTCCCCTTTCATCTGCATTAAGATATATCTCTTTACATTTAGAGCAAGTTACCCTACATCACACTAAAAGGAAATTCTAAGCCATCGTATACCCATGTACAGTCACAAAACGACGATACAGTCCTCTTACCTCTTACACTAAAAGGTACCTCAAACCTTAGCAGACTTCTCCCCACCCTATCCGTTGTTGTCCACAAATCATTGCCTCACAGACACTGCTTTATGACATGGTTTTTTGTCATCCTTACATAAACAATCATGGTCTTGATATGTTTCTCTACTGTAGACAGTACATTATGCCGTAAAATGTGTTATTCTTCAGCGTTTAAAGCTTAATAATTGCAACAATTGGAGCACACCATAACCAAGGAAAACACCCCAATTCCGTAACACCACATCCTTAGTTCTTCATTTTTGGCGATATACAGGGTGAGTCACTAATTATTGCACCTAGAATAACTCCGAAAGTATGATGGTAGCTGAGATGACCCTGGGACAAAAGATGTATAGGACAACGGGGGCCATAATATGACGTTGATTTTTTGATGCTAGATGGGGTCGCGTCAGAGATAAGAAGGTCAACTTTGTTTCTTTACATGGGATGCCATAGTTTGGTACTAATTATGTGATAGTGGCTATCGAGACGAATCCAATGACGTGTAACAGCGATAGCCGGCCGATGTGGCCTCGCGGATATAGGCGCTTCAGTCTGGAACCGCGCGACCGCTTATGTCGCAAGTTCGAATCCTGCCTCGCGCATGGGTGTGTGTGACGTCCTTAGGTTAGTTAGGTTTAAGTAGTTCTATGGTAAGAATGGAGGAGACATAACGAAATGCTTCAATTAAAAGTGGCGTAAGGGAGGTGATGCTGTCTTTCGCCCATACTACTCACTGTCTACATCTTAGAACCCATGACGGAAATGGAAGCAAGTTTCCAAAGTGTGCTCAAAATTCACAGTAAGAAATTACCACTGATACGATTCGCTGGTGCCATTGCTATCGTTGGTTGAAATGAATTACAGGATCTATTGAAAGAAATGAATAGTGTTATGAGTACAGAATAAGTACTGAGAGTAAACCGAAGAGAGACGAAAATAATTAGAAGTAGACGAGAAACAGAACAGCGCGAAAACATCACAACTTGGGATCAAGAAGTACACGAAGTTAAGAGACTTTGTTAACTTAGAAGCAAAACGACCCATCAACCCATCTTGGACGAGGCAAGAAGGACATATAAAGTAGAGTAGCACAGGAAAAGGAGGCGTTCCTGGACAAAAGAAATCAACTGCTAACAAACGTATGTCGTAAGTTGAGTACGAAATTAATGAGGATGTACGTTTGTAGCACCGCATGGTACAGAAGTGAATTATTTCCTGTGAGGAAACCGAAAAGGAAGAGAATCCAAGTGTTCGCGACGTGTGCGATAGAAGAATGTTGGAAAGTAGGTGGACTGATAAGGAATGAGGAAATTCACATCTACATCTGCATCTACGCGATTAATCTGCTATTCACAGTAAAGTGATTGGCAGAGGGTTCAGCGAACCACCTTCAGGCTGTCTCTATACCGTTCCACTCCCAGGCGGCACTCAAGAAAAACAAGCACTCAAATTTTTCTGTGCGAGCCCTGATTTCTCTTGTTTTATCGTCATGATCATTTGTCCCTATGTAAGTTAGTGCCAACAGAATGTTTTCGCAATCGGTGCAAAAAACTGGTGATTGAAATTTCATGAGGAGATCCCGTCGCAACGATGAACGCCTTTGTTTTAGTGATTTTCATCTCAATTCACGTATCATGTCTGAGACACTATGTCCCTATTTCGCGATAATACAAAACGAGCTGCCCTTCTTTGTACTTTTCCGATGTCATCCGTCAGTCCCACTTGATGCGGATGCCACACCGCACAGCAATACTCCAGAATATGGCGGACAAGCGTGATGTAAGCAATCTCTTCAGTACACCTTTTGCACCTTCCACGTGTTCTGCCAATGAATCGCAGTCTTTGGTTTGCTCTACCCACAATATTATCTAGGTGATCGTTCCAATTTATGTTATTTGTAATTGCAGGCCCTAAGTATTTAGTTGAATTTACAACCTTCAGATTCGTGTGACTTACAGCGTAATCGAAATTTAGCTGATTTCTTTCAGTACTCATTTGAATAACTTCACACCTTTCTTTATTCAGGGTAACTTTTCGCACCATACAGATATCTTATGTAAATCATTTTGCAAGTCGCTTTGATCATCTGATAACTTTACAAGAGGTAAATTACAGCATCAACTGCAAACAGTCTAAGTAGGCTACTCAAATTGTCTCCTATGCGGTTAATATACATCAGGAACAATAGAGGGCCTATAACACTTCCTTGAGGAACGCCGGATATTACTTCTGTTTTACTCGATGACTTTCCGTCTATTACTACGAACAGTGACCTTTCTGACAGGAAATTACGAATTCAGGCACACAACTGAGGCGATACTCCGTAGGCAAGCAGTTTGGTTAGAAGACGCTTGTGAGGAACGGTGTCGAAAGCCTTCTGGAAATCTAAAAGTATGGAACCAATTGACATCCCCTATCGATAGCACTTATTACTTCATGAGTGTAAAGAGCTAGTAGTGTTTCACAAGAACGATATTTCCTGAAGACGTGCTGACTATGTGTCAATAAATCGTTTTCTTCGAGGTACTTCATAATGTTCGAATACAGTATATGTTCCAAAACCCTACTCCAAATCGACGTTAGTGATATATGCCTGTAATCCAGTTGAATACTCCTACTTCCCTTTTCGGGTATTGATGTGACTTGAGGAATTTTCCAGTCTTTAGGTACGGATCTTCCTGTGAGCGAGTGGTTGTATATAATTGCTACATATGGTGCTATTCTATCAGCATATTCTGAGAGGAACCTGACTGGTATACAATCTGGACCAAAGGGCTTGCCTTTATTAAGTGATTTAAGCTGCTTTGTTTCACCGAGGATATCTACTTCTATGTTTCTCATCTTGTCAGTTGCTCTTGATTGGAAGTCAGGAATATTTATTTCGTCTTCTTTGGTGAAGGAGTTTCGGAAAACCGTATTTATTAACTCTGCTTTAGTGGCACTATCATCAGTGACTTCACCGTTGTTATCGCGCAGTGAAGGTATTGATTGCGTCTTGTCACTGGTGTTCTTTATGTATGACCAGAATCTCTTTGCGTTTTCTGGCAGATTTCGAGACATAATTTCCTTGTGGAAATTATTAAAAGCATCTCGCATTGAAGTAGGCGCCATATTTCGAACTTCTGTAAAACTTTGCCAATCTTTTTGCGTTGCTTCTGCAATAACGATCTGACCCATTTTGTGTACCATGGGGGATCAATACCATCACTTTTTATTTTATGTGGTATATATCTCTCAATTGCTGTCGATACTATCTCTTTGAAAACAATCCTCGCATTTTCTATACTTACATGATCAGATCGAAAGAGGTGAGGACTGTCTCTTCAAAAGGTGTTAGTGCATTTTTATCAGCTTTTTTAAACAGATATACTGTGCGTTTCTTTTTCTCCGCAAAATAGAGGAAGAAGGGAACATAAGGAAAACGCTGACAAAAAGAGGGGACAGAATGGTAGGACACGTTTCGAGACATAAGGAAACAAATTCCATGGTGCTAATACAACAAATAATTGAGAATATGTGCTGAATATGTTTCTCTGAGATGAAGAGATTGGTACAAGAGAAGAAATCGCGGTGAGCCGCCACAAACCAGTCAGTAGAATGATGGAAAATGGAATAAGAAGATAACTGGTACGAGCTTAGGACTCCACGAGTATTTTCAGTTTCAGTAAAAACTGCTGCATAAATTAAATTACTGAAATCAATACGATGTAAAAGGTTTAATCTTTTAAGTGGGCATGGCGGATATATCCGGCCCTTGGCACGTTCGCTCTCAGTTCAACGAATATATCGGACCACAGCAACCTGTCGCTTGTAGCTAATGGGAATGATAAATTCAAAGCCGAGACATACTATGACGTTATTACTAAAGTTTCATCCTACATCAGTTAAAATAATGCATTCTCAAAGTTTTAACGATTTTCAATGTTTTTACGGCCATGGACACAA
The DNA here is from genome assembly GCF_023864345.2 of Schistocerca serialis cubense. Taxonomy (NCBI): domain Eukaryota; kingdom Metazoa; phylum Arthropoda; class Insecta; order Orthoptera; family Acrididae; genus Schistocerca; species Schistocerca serialis. Next base: position 91,311,818 of record NC_064645.1, read on the forward strand.
ATTATGGCAGCTCCTGAAGAAAAAACTGCTTTTCGAGTTGTTTTGGAGTTCGCTAACGATTTTCATGGAAAGAATTATTGAATTTACCTCTACACATGGTATATTAGTTCAGATTACGGTGACCAACAGACGAGGAAGCAAGCGGTGTTTTCGACACAATGTAGGAAAACAAAAACGAGTTCCTTTACGTCAATGAATATGAAAAATTGAAGGAGGGTAACTATTTGACAGCGTACGTCAGCTTGCAGAAATTAGTAAAACAGAACCGCAAAAGAGATGTCGTGATGGTCAGCACGTTTCGTGACAATGCATTGCATGAAGTAAATTCAAAATTTTTTTGCATTTGTGGTAAATATATGAGACGCGTGGCTAGAAGTAGATCACAGTTGCAAAACTATCAAGTGGCCAGGAGCAGCCTGAAGAAAGTTATCAGACCATCACAGACGTTAAGTGCGGGGTTGTTTTCCAGCTATCTTATATTAGGTTCAGGGTAGGGTCTGGGGTACCCGCAACATGCACACACACTCACAACAGTGTAATTGGGCTACTGGTTTGCAATGGGATCAAACAGTTCCTCAAACATTATTCCTATATGGGACATATATCTTGAATCTTTTAAGTATATAAGAAGTAGTGACAGCCGCAGTTTAACAGTATTCTATGTTATCAACATATCTGACTGGTAAAAATGCATATCGCCTTTGCTCTGTGGTTATGAAGCCAAATTTTGCAATAATCAGTAAGCATAAAGCTGTATTTAAGATAGCTGAAGTCAATACCCTCTCATGTGATTTACTGTACTGTAATTCTAACACACCCCACGTCTACCATAATCCATGTGTTTCAGTGCATATAAGAGGTGACCTTCACTGATAGTATTTTACTGACATAAGTCTCTTTGGGTATATTTGGAAGACGAGGAGGAAATGATCCTGCAAATACTTTGTAGATACTTTTGGCAGTGAGAGTGAATCTAAATCATCGTTGGACACCAAAGAAACCAAGTCGTGTGGTAGGACAAGAAAAGAGATATTCTTGTACAAAATCTTTATTAATTATTGGATAGACATACATAAGAAATGTGAAAATAACTGAACACGAAAGGGCAATACGGGATGTCTGCATTAACTGTAAATTCTGATGGAAAGTGGCCAAACACTGGTGTACATGCAGCTAATGATAGAATCGAGGGTGTCTCTACATTAGTGGATATACGGGAGATTTGTTTTTAAACTTTCCTTATCAGATGAATTAGCTTAAAGTAAGGTTCGTTATATTGTATCAACATGCTGTGGACTGGACATTGTGCATTTTATCATTCCACAAGTATTAAGACAAAAGTACCATAAACTGCTATTGTTTCCAAAAATAATTTTATTTTGCAGGTCTTAATAAAAAGAAGAAAGGTAGCAAATAGACTTAACCCTTTCCCTATTAAAGAAACTAACTCTTCAAGTCTAGTTAACGAGAAAACTGAAAATGGAAGAGATCGACATAAGAAAAACAAAAGCGAAAAGTGGAAGATTTGGCGGAAACATTTCCCATGAAGGAAAACTATAAACTGCTACTCGAAAAAGCAAGGCTTACAAATTACTTTAATTTTTTGAATCTCTGCATATTAGTCTAATTCATTAGACACAGTTCCTGAGTTTTCGTCAGTCGGTCAGTCGGCAGTTGATGGTTGGAGTGCTGACTCATTATCTGAGTATCCAGTTATGCTGGCAACTGATGTGATATGTATAAGGATCATATCAACCTATACCACATCAACAACAGCCTGAAGATGGCGCATTGAAGCGCTGAAACTGGTTGTAACAAAATAAAATAAAATCATAAGGACGGCTGTAGGTGTTTTATTTTGTCGCAGTAGTAAACGGCCGTCTTCCCAAAGACCTCCTGCCAATAGCATGGATATACAAAAACAATATTCCGCATGTCGTTAGCCATATGTCTACATCCTGTCCTCGGACATCCATTATGTATAATGGCGTTCGTTGGACACATTTTACTTTAAACTCGCTTGCCCGGTGTCGGCGGATAAACACGATACTACAGTGGCTATGTTATTCCGAATTACAGTGAAAAATTCCCTCGGACAAGCATGCATGTCCTAAGGAACAGGCACTTCGACGACTACAGCCGTTATGAAATGCAAAAAATTTATTCACAGTTGCGAATATGGACAACCATCGGCTGTATAATAGAATGACGACAGTGAAAGCCTCTACCTGACCGGAACTCAAAACCGGATTTCCGGCTTATCGCGAGCGGTCACCTTATCGTTTGACTATCCGAGCAGAACTCATGGTCAGGCCCTAACTACGATAGATCGTGAGCCACATGTCTAAATCCTGTACCCGTACGTCCACTATGTACGAGGGTCAGTCAATAATTAAAGAGACAAAATGGTCTGGGGAAAAACTGTTAGTAGGGCAAGTTTGATACTTTCGTGGCTACGACTTGGTATCACTAGGATGAGTCCTGATCAGCTGATGTATAAAAATTGTTTTGTTTATAACGTCAAAAGTACATCTCAAGATGGCGAGTACGCTTCAAACGTTCTCCTAAGTTGAACAACGTTCACTTATTCGTTTTCTTTCTTGCTGAAGGCGAGAAACAAGAGAATATAGACTGTAGACTGTCTTAAGTTTATGATGAGCGTTGTATAAATCGATAAAATTTTTACAAGTGTGTAGAGCAGTTCAAAAATTTTCTCGACTCAGTGATTGGCCAACACCGGTCTGGCCGTCCTGTTGCAGTTTCCACTCCCTCACTTGAAAGTCGAATTGATGACATTATTCGTGCCGACCGCCCTTGTGACCGGGAAATGATAGTTGATAAGGTTCAAGTTAGTGCTGACACAGTTCATAACATTATATGTAACAAGCCGAAGTACCGCAAAACATGTGGAAAATGGGTCCCAAAGGAGTAGACGCGGCTACACTAGGAAACTAGGTTGAGAGTGTGCACAGAGCTAATGGAACGTTATGAAAGAAAAGCTGAGCACTTCTTCAGCAGACTTTTAACTTTTGATGAAACTTGAGTTCGAGATTATGAGCCAGAATCAAAAAGACAAAGCATCGAATGGAAGCACACCAACTCACAAGTTAAGAAAAAATTCAAAGCCAAGCATCTGCAGGAAAAGTCATGTTGACGTTGTTTTGGAATTCTGAATGTCAAGTTTTTTGTGAATATCTAGAAGAGCAGCGTAGAATGTACAGCCAATATTACTCCTATTTGCTTTTAAACAAGATGAAGCCAGCCATGAGAGAGAGACGTCGTGGATCTGAGAGGAGAGGTGTGATTCTCCAGCAAGACAACGCAAGGCCTCATATTGCTCATCTAGCCCGTGAAACCATCGACAATATGGGCTGGGAAGTACTACCTTACAGTCCTCATTTAGCACCTAGTGATTCCCATTTGTTTAGTGCACTGAAGGAGGCATTACGTGGGAAGAGGTTGCAGGACAACGAGGACGTGAAAAATTTTGTCGGAAATTGGTTAAAACATCAAGATAAAGAGTTCTTTGCAGCCGGAATAAAAAACCGTTTAGCCCGTTGGAATAAGTGCATAAATGTTCAACGGTAATATGTTGAAATGTAGGAAAAGTATTGTTTTGTAAAAATAAACGTTTTTTTTTTTTTCTCCAGACCAATTTGCCTCTTTTATCATTGAATGACCCTCGAATAATCTCATACTGAGGAGGCATTTTCCTTGAAAGTCAGCTGCTCGGTGCCGGCGGATAAATGCGATACTGCAGTGCTTGTGTAATCCCCAATTACGATGCAAAGTTCCTTCGGACAAGGACGCATCCATGTCCGAAGATACTCGAACTGCAGCGACTACAGCCGTTATACAATACACGAAATACATTTGCAGTATATTCTCGGCAACAAATAGGTTCAATGGCTGTCTGGACGTCAAGATATACTCACATCAAATACTCGTTTCCTTATTGAAGCATTACAACGTATTACAACCATGTAACCATGATACCTTAATCGGAACAGCATTACGACCTAATACAGGAAGAACGTAACGGACTGCTGGTAATAAGCTCCTGATTCGGCTACATACATAGCTGTAATAGAAATAATCAAAGTAGATCCATGGCACGACAGACAGAAGATATATACTTGCGTAGCTCTGAGCCCAGGTGATCCCATCGTTTGACAGAACTTTACAAACCACGAAATTGTCAGCGGAATTTGAGGGAAACTTAACGTCTACATCTGCACTTAAGCTACATTATATTGTGTGGCAGAGGGTAGTTATGGTATATACATAACTTTCTAATAATCCTACATGATAATGGTCCGACTGATGAAGAATACTCAAGAAATGCCGAACGAGTCTTTTGAAATTCACTTCTCTTGTGGATGAGGTAATTCCCTTCAGATTGTTCCAGGATATCTTAGATACTCCTCTGCTTCTCTGTGACAGTTTTTTAATTGGTCTTGCCTCTTTAGTCCATATATGACAGCTATTATGAGGTATTTTCCGGTTGTTATTGTATCCAATGTTTTATTGCCAAACTCATAACCTATGCACGTGCAGGTCATTACATTTATTTACTTGCAGTGTCAACTAGACCAATCGTGAACTACAATGACATTTTGACTCTGCAGCGGAGTGTGCGCTGATATGAAACTTCCTGGCAGATTAAAACTGTGTGACCGACCGAGACTCGAACTCGATACCTTTGCCTTTCGCGGGCAAGTGCCCTATCATCTGAGCTACCGAAGCACCACTCACGCCCGGTACTCACAGGTTTACGTCTGCCAGTACCTCGTCTCCTACCTTCCAAACTTTACAGAAGCTCTCCTGCGAACCTTGCAGAACTGCAATTTTCGCAGGAGAGCTTCTGTAAAGTTTGGAAGGTGGGAGACTTTGGAAGGTAGCTCAGATGGTAGAGCAGCTGCCCGCGAAAGGCAAAGGTCCCGAGTTCGAGTCTCGGTCGGGCACACAGTTTTAATCTGCCAGGAAGTTTCAATCGTGAACTGTTGGCATGTCTTTCCGCGTATCGATACGGTTGTCTGTTGTTGCAACCTTCCTGTAGACAACAGCTTCATCTGACAACCGCCCCGGACAGCTTACGACGTTATCCTCTTCGTCATTTACATACAGAGTATTGCAAACATTAATAGCCCTGTAGAGCTCCCGTTGGCTACATCTATCGATTTTTTCCCTTTAAGTTACAACTCTTATTACTGTTTGCTAGAACGTCCTGAAACCAGCCATTTGATATGCTACTCGATAAGCTTTTATCAATGTCGTTTCGCGCAGATTTTTCTAGGGGTTCACTGGAAGGTTGTCTACAAAGTTTCAAATGACTAACACACATGGTTTAATAGTAGTAAAAAAGAAATACTCTATGGAATTACATTTACTTTACGATTGACTTTGTCTCGAACAATCCATTCTCCGCTCATTAAGATCACAGATTCTGTCAGTGAAGCATTCATTCAGTTCATTGAATTCTACAATGCTGTTTACAATGTCCTTCTCGATTGAGAGCGCTGCTGCTGCTCTTAGCAGCTGCTGACTCACAGCACGAAGCAGAAAACCTTCAGGTCCGCGTCAGACGATGTCGCCGGTATGGTAACAGTCACTTTCAGGAGTTTCGTTGTCTGACTACAATATTTCTGCAAATCATTTAAGAATAGGGATTCCAGAAATTTCTAAACTCATTCCTCGTGTTTGATATCAGAACTTTTGTTCTCAGTTTATTGCCTTCAAGGATGGGATTTATTTTGCAAGACGCCTGTAGCAATGTTTGCAGAAAGTGACCTGCATACAACACACACTTTTCGGAATTAAATAAATTTGCAGCTACGACATTTCTGGTACATTAAAAGCTTTCAGCAAGTTGAGCGACATTGTTATCTCACACATCTTTCGAAAAAGCCGTTATTTAATTCATTTTCCTGTCCATATCTCTGTGCAAACTGCAGCAGCTCTCTGCATGTGGAAATCATGTCAGATACGTTAGCTCGATTATATTTTTGCAGTCTTCTACCCCTAGTTGTACACACAGTGGTTCAACTATTCATTTTTGTAATTGGCTGTACAATGCTGCATGATTGTAAATACAGACAACCAAAATTGAAATGCTGGTGCCTTCATTTCAGACGTTACACTGTTGCTGAAATAATTATAGTGGTTTGTCGAGATGGAATCTCAGTTTTCTCCAGGCATTCTACAAGTCACTGTTTTATACACAACTTGCACATTTCTTGATTTAAACTTCCACCTTGAGTAGGAAACATGGCAGACTTTCTTACTCAGTATGTCAATTACACACTGTGAAGAATGTAGGAAAAACTAAGAATCTCACTAAAGTCAACGAAATATCTTCTAACGTCCCTATTTGCCTCTCTGCATAGGTTAAAATCAGATCCTGCGTTTCGGCATAAAAGTGAACTACATAGGCATGTTCAAAATGTTTATTCAGAAGAGTCTGTGCACCTGAAAGACGACCACTCATGACACCTGTGCAATTGTAGCTCTGAGAAATAACTATACTCTGATTTCTCTAAGCGATTATCCTAAAGTTTTTGAACTATTTTCGCGAGGTGTCTTGAATGTCAAAGATCTTGCTACAGATATCACGTTAGAAGAAACATATCTGACTATTATGATAAAAAGTGAAATTGTTGAAATCTCACTGTCGTACCTGCGTTAACTGGTACAGATTCAGTGACAGCAATTTTCTTTTTTGCTCTGACATAGTAAACATCCATCATACAAGAAAGAATAAAATTTTGAATATGTTTACATGTGCCTTTGAAAACAGCAGCCTTGTAAAGATGATCGTTACTTACAGTATCAGGTCCAGCAGTGAAACCTAAATGAAATCTAGAAGACGTTGGGAAATTCCTGGATTTGATGAGTTGCTGCATCCATAATTTCCAAGAAGTGCAAGCTCAGAAACACAATAAACTACAACTGATCACAGAGTGTGTAACGATATTGGTGAATCTGATCATTGTGCCTAGGACCTGTGTATCGGGAGAATGACCGATGCATGCACAGTGACAGATGGTCTGGAAGCGGGTTCATTCGGGTATGTGGTTCCAATTTTCATCCACCAGAGAACAGTAGTGCACAGACACATTCAAGAAACAGGTCAAGAGCACGTTTTTGCGAATTATTCTGTTTATTTCCTGAAGCCCTTTTGTTTATTTATCTCTGTACAGTTTTGTATATGCTTTTAGTAGTGTCAGTGATGCGTGAATGTGGTCTAAAGTAAACATGTAGATCACTGCTCTACTGAAGAACGTTGTACGATGGGGAATTTTTTAACATAATATGTCAAGTCAGTTTATGATAAAAGGAAAGCTAATTCGAGTGCAAATGAAAATAGTTAATAACTTAAAGTATAAACAAAATATCAGAATGCTAAATATTTATTTCGGCAAAAAGTACAGTTCGAAAGCATATTATTTGTTGATTGGTTGGTCATGAAAAGCGCGGACTAACAAGAGAGAATAATGTTTTTCTATTGGCCTTAAAGAAAACTGACCAATCAGAACAGAGTATTCTTCGTTCCTCATTTCTCTTGGAGATAGAGAAAGCTTTCAGCAGTATAGAGTACTCGGAGCACAACCTTTCAATGGTACGGTCGTGTGTAGTAAGAGCTCCGAAGTAAGTTATAATTTGCCGGTTATCGTTGTGCTACACTCCTCAATAGTGCTTTAAGGTGAAGGCAATGTGCTTTTTAGAATGTACTGATTTTTAAGCAATTTACTGTATGAGAAAAGACAGTAATTCCTCCCGGCATATTGAGCAGATTGGTGACTAAAAACTTGCGTGCATTAGACACCGAAAACTTAATAGCATGGCGAGCATTTTCATTTATGAACAATCCGTGCTTAGCGCTTTGTAGATTTCGGGAAATACGTTAAGATAAACTTGCTAATGTGAATGAAAGTATTTTACGCATACTGTGTTAAGGTTAACACGGTCCTAGAAGTGTACGTATACAATATCAATGTTAAGAATATAGCAAAGTTTTGCCAGTACTTCCACCTTTCACTCGAAATTAAGACCTTTTCCCCATTCTTGGAATAGTTACGTTGTATGATGCCCAGTGCGAATTGAAAAACTGTAGGATTCCGCTCGGCTTTCATACCGCCGATCTGCTGCAGCGAGTTCACTGGTAGCTACAGATAAAGGACGGAAGGAGCCGCGCCGCCGCAGTGTCTTCCCACTGGCCGCCTACAAGCTCTATCTAGTTGTTGTGTAAAACCGCTTTCCCTAAAATATTGTGATCTGGACAAATCCGTCATTTTTTCTTTTTGTCTTCTGCGACAAATGTCTGAAATCATCAACGCCTCATAACTAAGTACTTTTCTGTCATAGAGGCAGAAGAATAGATGATTTAAAATTTAAAATTTTTATGTACTGTAGCATTCTGTCAGATGAATATTTCTGTGGGATCCACTGCTCCGCTTGCCACAAGACGAACCGACGCTTGCTCGTACTTTGTTCACTAAACGAGAGTGCGACAGGGCGAAGTGAAGGAAAACAGCATTAACCTGGGTCTCGTTCTCTTCTGCTCTATCTCTTACTGACGATGATGTTGAACTGAATGTCTGTTTGTGCAATCCGTAATGATTTTTGTAGAAAATCTTCCTCGATCTCGAAGAAGGTCGTAATGCATGATCATAAAACATGTTCCAAATTTCCAGAACCGAACGGAGTCAGTGATATAGGCCAATAACTATGTGTGTTTGTTGAAAACGCGGTTGACCTGCCCTTTTTTCCAGCCGCTTAGGGCCTTTCGTTGGCCAACTAACTACGAGAAGTTGCTGTTCAAAGAGGAGCTATGAGCAGTACTCCATTCTTCGGCTGCGTATATTCCTGTGTGTGATTTCTGTTCTAAAGGTACTAGTAATTTGCGTACAGTAAACGTATCCCATGGCTCACCACATGTAAGTTCTCAAAGCTCTGCGTGGTAGTAAGGAACTGGTGCAATTGAAAGTGGGCATTAATGTTAGACTGGAAAAGTTAATTTGAGCTATTGCTTCTTGGATTATTAATTTGTTAGTAAGTTGGCAACACCAGGGATCGTTTCAAATACAGCAGCATTTTGCGAAAAAAAAAAAAAAATGCTCTGAGCACTATGGGACTTAACTTCTGCGGTCATCAGTACCCTAGAACACACATTCATGCCCGAGGCAGGATTCGAACCTGCGACCATTGCGGTAGCGCCGTTCCAGATTGTAGCTAATAGATCCGCTCGGCCACCCCAGCCGGCAGAATTTTGCACAAAAGCTACAAAATTCAGAGCTTAGCGCTGTGCGGTGAATAGAGGAACGAGTTTATTGGTATAGAGCCTTCCGACAACATACACCCAAAGCGAAAACTAAGGGAACGGCAAAACTGCATGCGTCTCGGAGGGACATATATTCCTCATCAGATGCCTCCCGTATTACAAGCATGGAGATGTCTTCCGCCAACAGGATGAAACGGAAAAGTGTATCAACTGCAGAGGCTGATGGTTGTTTCAGTAGACAACATTCTGGCGGCACGATACAATCATCGTCAGTCACTGCAGTGCAGAACTGCAGTACTATGGCGTTAATTTAACGAGTAAAATAAACTGACTTGGGAAAGACAGAATGCAAGTGCTGTGACAATACAGTAATTGTCTCGATGCGAAACTACGATATCACCTGTCGGGCTTGAACTGTGCGTATTGGTGTTGTGGCGGGTGACGTCACACGTGTGCGGAGCGTTGGTTTGTTTTCGTTAGGGACGTTTGTATTGTCACCTTATGCTGTGTTTGTAGTCCATATTGGATATATACATAGTGGTGCAAATTTTGATGGAATGAGTATGTTACTGGATCAACCAGTTTAGTTACTTAAGAGAAAGATGAGTTTATGGTGTTCTCCGCTTACGCTCCTAATCAACTAGAGATTATACGTTATCTTTGGTTGTCTTGGTAACGTGAGTACACAGTGATTACAACTTATGTGAACTTGGCACATAATTTTTTCAAAGGTGAGCCAACCTGTAATGTAATGAAATTAATAACTTAGCGAATACTAATAGTAATATTTCTGAAATAAGGAACGCTGATAGATCGACAATAAAGAAAAACGAATGTCTTCAGAATGTTATGGTGAATGAAGCCTGGTCATTCTAACGTAAAGTGTGAAGAATGTGATGTTAGTAATTGAAAGCAATGTACAAAGATGTAGCAGAACTAGTTGAGTTGGGTTGCCTACAGAATGAAGACGCCAGATCCAGTTTAGCGCGTAACAACTCACACAAAAAGTATTTACGTGTAATTTCAGGGATTTTGCAATTTTCTGTTGAGCTGTATTGGTTAACACATAATACTGCAATTTGTCCATCTCGCAATATAAACCTTTCTGTATCGGTATTGGAGTATTCGTTGTTGTTACCATATTTCGTTAACTTTCGCGATATTTGCTACCTGTACTGGTATTACTTTTTCGCTTTCTATACTGATATTTGTTTTTGTTTTCTGTATTGGTGTCTGGCTTTTAAGTTAGTTTATATTTATAGAGTGATACCTTTGATACCAGTTGAATTTATCTAATTTGATGGTTTACTTTTGATTTTCGATGCAGACCTCTGCATGCTATTCTTCATCGTATTCTTCCGGTTGTTTTGTTTTGTATACGCCAGTAATTTTGGGGCTCTGTGGCTTTTACTTGAGAATATAACTCCCCAGATTCCCCTTAAGGCCCAGTATTTATTATTTCGAATTATTAATTTTCTGAAATGATTTTTATAATTTGGTTTTATAGGAACTGTTGAATATGACGTCCTAATCGCCATTTTTAAATCAAAGTTGTGTTGCATCTTGAGGGTAGTGATGATGTTATTTATTAAAGTGGATGGGTGTTATCGAAGGCTCTCGTCCTCCCCAATAATTCACCATACTTGAGACACAGTGCCATACCCCCGGCCGCGAGAGTTCGCCCCTGTTTAATCTTTGGAGGGGAGGGGCGCACACAGCGCCGGCTGTCACCTCCACATGAAATCACGTAATGGGTTTTTATGTCGCAGACTGACAGTTATTGGACGGGTGAAGTTTTTGCATCGGTTAAACGCTCGAGCGATGTGATGTGGTGCTGTAACGACATAACAACACAAGTTTTCGCCCCAGATGTAAGCATTCCCGTTATACAGTAGTAGGCAAGCGTAAGTTCTCTACATTCTGTAATTTCCTGCAGGCGATTTTATCGAGTGCGCTACTGCCAAGTCACCCATGTTGATTAGTTTGATTCTGTTTAGAGCGAAGATAACAGAATATCTTGTAGTAGTGAATCCTGTCGTAGGTGTTCTACAGATGAGCAGGATGAAGCCAGAGCATTGTCGACTTGGACTACTCTTACATGGGCTGAGTTACTTACGAGAGTGTATACTGTGGAAAGTCATTTAGACTTCTTATGGGAATTTTGTAGATTGTCACTGGGAGACGTGTGTTGAACTCTTTAAAAAGCGACCAACGTTTATTTCCCGTTTTAGTTATAGGACTATTCTACGAAATGTACGAAACTAGTACGATCAGGAAAAACACGTAGTTCGTTGGATGCCAACTGACGATACATCAGGGTATTATTTTGGTCCCTTCCTGGGTTAAAGAACACATGTTACTAGTCACTGTTACAGAAAGTTATTTAAGTACAATTACTGTTGGCGATTACTTTGATTTTTGCAGTGTTATGTGTTATGTGATTGTTGTGAATTTTACAAAATACAGTAGCTTTGTTTTCACAGTTTGGCTTAGGAGGCCAAAAGTTTCCTTATGAGACGGTCACAGTTTTTCTGAGAGATAGCTACAGAGTATCCGACAATCACAGAGGAGGAGTGCTCCAAGCTGCAACTGATTTGGAAATTATTGTATAGTTCGACATACTCTGACACTCGACAGCAAGGCCGGCCGGGGTGGCCAAGCGGTTCTAGGCGCTACAGTTGGAATCGCGCGACCGCTACGGTCGCAGGTTCAAATCCTGCCTCGAACATGGATGTGTGTGATGTCCTTAGGTTAGAAAGGTTTAAGTAGTTCTAAGTTCCAGGGGACTGATGACCTTAGCAGTTAAGTCCCATAGTGCTCACAGCCATTTGAACCATTTTTTTCGACATCAAGACGTTTCAACATTTCATTTGTTGTGAGGGAAACAGGAACTATTTGCAGGAAAAGTAGTTATATATGACTAGTTAACGAATAATAACTTACTATGCGTACATTGTGTTGTTAAGTAAAACTGCAACAGTATTCGTTACATGGGACCTTTTCAGATTCTAGTAAAATAATACAAATAAGTGTAGCCATTCTGAAACTAAGACCGTATTTGAGCTCATAAATCCAACAAAGAAAGGTTCTCAAGCAGCACTGGAGCGTTCTCATATAGCGAGTTCTGACAGCTGCCATCTAACAACTTTGTGTCGAATTCACCTGAAACACCGCAAAAAGGGTAAAGTATCGTTATATGAATAACTACACCAGCAACAGAGATGTTCAAAAACTTTCACGAATTATTAACTACAACCAGGAGATTTATCGATTTGCCTTATGTTAATCCCCACTTACGAGTGAACCATGGCTTTGGTTTTATTTCAGAGACTTCACTGCACATTCAAATGGCCATAGTAACACTCGCATAGAATTTATACTTTCGCTTAAGTTTTCTTCAGATTTCATTTTTATTTCGTTTCATTATCCTTCAGTTAATGTAAATCAACCGTTCACAAATTTAGCTAACTTTTACAACTTCGGAATATGAGATACCTATGTTCGTCCATCCATTTAACAAAAGGGTCGTCCAGTACCTTTAAATTCTACGGCTTCGTGCGCTGTGTTATATTAACGTCACCAGTTTCCACTTTTGATGTAACAGATCAGAGTCCTCCCGATAGGTTCGTCTACTCCCATGTAATGTTAGCAAACAGGGGGGATTGGTGAAGTTTTATTCCTAGCGGACCTGAATATCATGTAGCCCACACATGTTTCTAGTGGGGCTTACTAAATTTAAATTGTATCGAATGAAGAATAAGATAAAATGCATCAGCTTATTTGTTGTGGTGGCAATATATTTAGAAAATACGTTAAAATGGTACATACCAGCAATCTACTGAACGAAATCACAAGAATAAACAAATTCAGGAGGTGTGTACCTAACTTTTTCGTAACTATTTGGAAGAGAGTTATTGAAATGTACAAGTCACGGTGCTGTTCAAGGTAGAATAAAACTGTGTGGAGTTGGAGACGATGTATGCTTGTATTTAGCAGTAGACGGTTTTGCAATCACATTATACTGGAAAAAAAGATATTCCGGTCTGGTAGACCTTAAGCACAGTGTAACCAAGAACATTCTGAAAGTTATTTAGAAAACTGTGACGAATATAATTCACATTACTATTCCATTATCGTATTGCATAACACCGAGACATCTTAAAAAGAAAAATTATTTGTTTCACCGTATTTTGCTTCCATATCTGAAAACTATCAAGTGCAGTACCAAACTACCTATTAATTTTATTTTATGTCACCTTATCCTAGTCTTTTGTGCTGTAGGCCGTGAGTTGTTACCTGCCATTTCCATTTTTTATGTATTCCTTCTACTGTTAGCAGCTACTACGAACTACATTGTGTTTTATCATAGAGACTAGAAAATACTCCTTCTTTTACTACTGAATTTACATGTGGGTACCAAACTTTTTCGCCTAAAGGAAATAGGCATTTCAGAAGTCTATAATATACAATATATTTCTAATCAGTTTTTATCTACACATAATGTAAACTGCAACTGACTAAAAATGGTCCAAATATTAACAATTTTATCATGAAATCATTACTGGGTTTAAGTCACACATCCTGATTTCGTCATATTTACTATGCAACAAACATTCTCTGTATCACTTTTGCTTCTTTTGTGACTGCGTTATTATTTCACACAAAAGTCCTTAGAAACATGTAAAGTAAGTAACTTATCATTGTTATCTAACGAAGTACGTTAAAATTCCCCAAATATTATTAAACTAATTCATTATTTTTGAGACAGCATTACTGTGTCATTTTCTTCGGGTTGAAGTTAACTGTACAGCCATGAATAATGCGTAATACTTTAGACTGTGACAAAATCCTAGCGTCAAGTTGATCCAGACTTATGTGCTGCGCATCTGGCTCATGTCGTACCCCTATAAATCTCCCAAACGACTCTTCTTTAGTTTTGGTGAAATAAATAAAAAATGAAATAAAACGTGCCTTCTGCAACAGCATTTTCCTCTGCAACATTAGTCCCGAAAGTAAATTTTAACGTCATAACAAATCATAGTGCATAAGGGCCAAAGTATAAATAGCAGCCGTGATGAACTCCCTCTGAATTCTCAGTCGATCTTAACGCACCATTAATTTCTTTGTTTACTCGTTTGAGGTTACATCCACATGCTAATCAATTGTTTGCCAATGCAGTTCAGTGAATTGCAACATCAGTTTGATTACACTAAGCGTGCTTTGATTTATGTGTCCCATGCAAAGACACTCGCCATGCTTCTGTTATAAGCAGCATCTGAGTTTGTTTACATACCTACTACTTCATAAACAGATACACAGATAAGCCAGAATGTTATGGCCGCCGATCTACTGTCGATATAAATCCGTTCTGGCGATAGCAGCGACACATGGCGAGGAATGACTGCTAGTCAGACAAACCCACGGTGCATGTTGTATATCACAAGGGCAAGAGCGTGATGGAATGGAGTGTGTTGAGCGGTTCCATGAACACGGTCCCCATTTCCAGTTGATGTGTTGGCTCTCCTATCTCGACACATCTAAACCCGATCGAAGACATCTGGGCATGTGGCGTCAGAGCTCATGGCACCCCTCCCCGGAATTTACGGATTTAGGTGACTTATGTGTGCAGATGTGATGCCAGCTCCGTCCACTGACCTACCAAGGCTTCACTGCATCCCTGCCACGACACGTCCACGTTGATACCCGTGCCAGAGGTGGACAAACCGTCTGTTAGGTAGATGGTCGTAATGTTGTAGGTGATGAGTGTAGTTTCTACGTTAAAGTATAGACAGTCGTTAATGAGTGAAAAATGTATGCTGAGGGCTTCAAATGTTGATTACCTTTCAGTTCCTACGTGTGTAGTGCCATATTACTTGTGGCTCACTGTGTTGAATAGTAGATGTCGGGATTATGGAGACTACTTTGTTGTCCTTACGAGCAGTGATTTTGTAGTCACTCCAGTCTTTTGAGTGTTACTATTAATGTCATTGATTTTCCTACTCTTTTTAGAATTATACTTAGTGTCAATGATATTTCTGTTAAACGTAGTTGGCAAATGTTAATGTTGCACAAAACAGTTTCTTCCATTTCCATCGACGGAGAGGTAATGACAGATGCAGCTCGCATCAGGGACAGACTCGAACGAGTTTTATTCCGAAGAACCTTCCATTTGTTTCCATTAATCTACTAAGAGGAACCACCGAAATGTAGATCTTGTTGGTCGGAAGAGAATATGAACCACAGTCAACCCCAGTGCGAGTCGTCTACATTACCACAACGCCGCCTGTTGCCAATAAAACAAATAACGAGACTTGTTATATCATCAATCCAAAGGTTTATTCGATTGGTAACTGTGGTTTCAGGTGGTATTGGCCACGGTATCGCGGTTCTCAAGAGCTGCGCCGTGTGATGTACAGACCTCCTAGGTGGGCGCGGAGGACACCGGAGTGATCTGCCGACAAATATATATTTCAAAATTATAAACGCCGCCCTATTATGGTGAGTTGATATAACATCTGCAAAGGAAAGTGCTAAATTATCGTAGGTCCACATGTTAACAAATGGTCATTTTCTGTATCCATAGAAGGGATGTTTCTATCGCGCCAACTCATGAACCCTATAATACTAATTGTCGCAAATATGAAAATTACCGACAGTGAATGTTTGCCTATTTGCTCCTGCCGGAGTGTTATCTATTGTGGTGAAATGATCTACTAAATTATTGCATCATGATGGTAGATAGTTGTTACAAGGATCAGAATATTTGTGAGTTAGTCGATATCTCACGCAGACGCATGTATTATCCTCACCTGAACTACATTCAATAAGGAACGGAGAGAATTGTGACTGTTGCTAAATCCATCCATACCAAAATAGTAGAGTGTCTTAAAACAAGTTGTGTAAATGTTCAGTTCAAATTCGGAGAGCTTCAAGGATAAATACGGGACACAAAAATGAACGATCATGCAGCATAAGAAATGGGATTAAAATACCAAATATAATCGTGGGAGGCTGAAGGTGAAACTGCGCTGAGAACTTGATAACTGTTATGGGCGGGAGGGGACATAGGGGAACGTTTTCTGAAAGGCTCTCCCTCATCTGAAAGTGTGGGCTACGGTATTGTATGTACCACTGATTCTTGAGTTTACGTATATCCTGCCAATACTAGAGCTAAAAGATACGTATGCCGCGAAAGGATTTTGTATCTGATCAGAGTTCACAATTGGTATAAAGGAACAGCAGACTATGGGTACCGAGAAAGTTTATGGGTCAACCAAAGAATTTTGTAGCCATGGTGATATATCTAAACTGACACCATTTCAGTTATATTAAAAATCGTAAAACTCTATACTCCAATAATATCTCGAAGATTCCCCTTCTTAAGGGAGCTACCATGTGATCATGAAACGAGAAATACACTTAGAAACCAAAATCTGTTGTCCTTTACACAGATCGAAGTACCACTCACCGTAACAGCACCGCCTTAATCCTCCTCCTGCAGCCGTCTCTGCAGCAACTCCACGCAAAAGGCGTCCAGTGTGAACTGGCACTCCTGTTGGAATAGATCTTATTACTTTCATGTTATCTAACATGTGAAGTGATTCACAATTTGTGCTAGTTCCTGTCATATAGAAGTATAACGAATTGTAACATTTATCACAAATTAGCACGGTTCAGGTATCGAAATTAAGAATATAGTAATTCAATTTAGTATCCAACTAACACAATTCGTTTCACATCTCAGATACTATTAATACTAACAAGTAACTAATATCCCATTATCTTTAACATTTTCTGTGTACGACTGGTTAATGATGTGCTTCTGAGGTTATGCCGTGTTGTTTTTCCTGCTTTACGGTCAACATTTCAACAAGTGACCGAGCCATTTTCTTCAGATCGTGAGACGTTTCCTGACTGATATGAGTCAAGCAGAGAGTACATTACCGCAAAGTTCGCAGCACATGAAGTTAAGGCTGGGACGTCCGTTGAAGTATTGTGCACAAAATGAACACAACAATTCGGCCTAACACCCGGAAGCAGACCAGTAACTAGTACCATCTACGAGAGTAACTTATCATGTAATGAGAAAACGAAAAATTCATTTTGAAACCAAATGCTACTATTCCTACTACTGTTGTAATTTACACTCACCGAAACAGAAAAGGCTTCTTTCTCTTCCTGCATCCGCTTCTGCAGTATCTCCTCAAAAAACGAGTCCAGGGTGAGCTGACACTCTTGTAAGGAAAAGAACTTATTAGTTTGAATAGTCATAGAGCGTGCTTGCTAATTCAGAGATAGCGCTAGTTCTTTACATATACATGTGTTACAAATTCTTACATTTATTTCGAATTTTTGGCCTATAGGCAGTGATAGTGAGTATTCACTGACTATCTGTAGTATCAGCTAGAAATCTGTTCTTCCGACATTCACTACCATTATCCTACGTATTATGAGTTGAACTGGAATAACAGAGGCCTACAATGTAACTTCTTGAGCCACGGTCTTTTTATTACGAGCTCCTCCTCTTTCTTTGTCTGTAAAGAAAAGTAAATGGGACTGTAACAAGTTTTGCTAACAGTTCCTGCTTCTCTGTTCTCTGACTACACTGTACATTTCCTTCGGTCAGTCTCATATTAAACACGGTCAGCAGGTAACTGGTTGGGCAACCAGATGGTCTGCAATGTCGTCTTCAACCAGTCGTTCGCGTTGGCAGCATATTTAGTGCGCCTCTGCCTCTAGAATATTTTTCACCGTAATTCTTTTAAAATGGAGAGGGATGTTACATTTCTCGAGCATCTCATATAGTTATTTGCTCAGTGTTTACAAAGACCACACCCAATTTACCGGAATGATAAATGGTTAGAATCAACTGTCCATGTCTGTAGTCAGTGTTAAGTTTAATGGACTTCAATACAATTGTCAGAATTGTTTAAACAGCATTCAGGTTCGATTATCTACATTAGCTTACCCAATGTGGCAAGTCCGGATCTATTGTGGTAATATCACGGAGGAGAGGATCTAGGGCCAGTGGGATCCAGCGGAAAGAGCCAGCATAATGCAGCAAAGGAGCCCTGCAGAGAACACAGCGAGAGACACAGTGTGAGGCTACCCTGCAGGTCAAAGAATATACGACTCTGACATGCTAAAGGCTTTTTCTAAGGGCATCATACTCAAGTTTTAGAACGACGACTATTGTGAACTGTTGAGTGACTAGCACATCCCACTTCGCTCCAGTGATCAACAAATCCATCCATCCATCAGTGACATTCATTGCCGCCGGTATTTTGTATCTGGTCACGATCCAGAAGAGCAGTATGCTAACCACATGCTCCTCCATACAGTGACGTCTATTGTCTGACGATGACGAGGCGGTCGATCGGTACCTTTGGAACTTCAGAGGAATGATTGGACGGAGTTAGGTAGTTAGGTGGTATTTTATATAATCGTCACAATCATCACTCGTGCGGAGATGCCTATCTAAGACGTGTTATTTACAATGACGTGTCACATGGGATGTTAATAGCAAAAAAATATTCATTTACAGTAAATCGTGACACTCTGACCACGTCATGTACAATCAGTTAGCTCTCAGACTTTACTGCTTTGCGTGCTATGTCACTGCAATATAACGTGGCTCACCTTTACAGTACCCCGAACAGCGACCAAGTTGTTCTCCAGTCGCGGACCCTCGTCTTTCTCCCCTCCCAAACACCGGGAGAAAAACTTCTTCATGCGGCGGAACATCGCTGTAACGATAACAAACAGCACATTAGACATGACCAGACCGTGTCTACAAGTAAGTTTTGCAGCAATGTCTCACAACTCGATCGCAAGAAAAACCTTGAACCGTGACGACATGTCTGTAACCTTAGCTTTGGTAAAAATGCAGCTGCTTGCATCAAAAACGACATGTACAGCCTATATAATTGATTGAGCTTATACATTTTTTACTAGTCGAGAATTAGTTACTTTAATTTTGTGTCAGTAATTCGTAGAGCATGAATCAAAACAATAACAGTTATTCGAAGTTTAGCAATCGCGTTTTCATTAAGTGGTACTTTTACTCTGAAGAGAATAAATTTGTTTTGATAGCAACTAGCTGAAGGCTTATCTATTAGACTAAATTTAATTAGCAAGTCATTAAAATACTACAATAGTTTCAGATATACAGCTGCTTCGCCAGCCGGTGTGAACGTGCGGTTCTAGGCGCTTCAGTCTGGAACCGCGTGACCACTACGATCGCAGGTTCGAATCCTGCCTCGGACATGGATGTGTGTGATGTCCTTAGGTTAGTTAGGTTTAAGTAGTTCTAAGTTGTAGGGGACTGATGACCACCGATGTTAAGTCCCATAGTGCTCAGAGCCATTTGAACCATTTTTTATACAGCTACTTCAGATTTTACAACTTGAGATTTTGTCATCTATTACAGCATGTTATGCGGAATATCTTCCCCTGGGGCAGGAACAAGAATTTGTTTTTTATGTGTGTTGGTGGTGGGATGAAGTTACTAATTAATAAACTACGCTACATTCTGATGGCTATACCTTCCGCGGTATATGACTAGAATACGATTTTTACGGCTATCCTTATTACCGAGTCAGTATATTCTCTCAGGGCTGCACTGTCCCTTCTTTGTGTCAGTCATCGAGAACCCTACAACTAAATTACATTTCATTGCCATGTGAGCTAAACAGTAACGTGTACGACGTAATAACTATATCTGTGGTTGAAATTTACCCACCAGTTTCTACATGAAGAAAACTTAAAAATAGCTTATAAACAGCTAATAGGTTTAACATTTGACAGTGCTCCAAGATATTAACTGTACTTCCTTAAGTGACAGGAAAAGATAATATATTTGTTAAAAATCCATGTCGACTCAGTATGACACTACACAGCCGGCACCTGTTTACGACTTTTCTTTTACACCGACGGCAGAAGATAAAAGCATGAACCAACGATAGGACATACCGTATGTATGCGTAATCGAAAAGGAGAGTGATATGTGACACCATTCTATTTGTGAAACTAAGCTATAAATTTGAGAATACATGATTTCAGCAGTTGAACATCGGCAAAAACTCAGTGAGGATATCTTTCTCTACAAGTCAAGCATTCTCGCAACTTTCTGAAGTTACATTACATATTAAAAAAATGTACTGGAATGTAAATCGAGGACTGTTTTCCTTTTCCAATTCAGTCCCATTACTATTAACATTTTGCGAAGTCACATCACACTATTTCTTAATGTTACAGTATCCCGATACTTCTCCACTACATACATAGTCATCTAAAAGCTTATTCGATGTTCTAATTGCAGATGTATACTGAAAATAAATACGTGACAAATCAATGGCTCTTGCCTCTTGGTGAGTATAGTCTATATACCTCGCTTCTGAAACAGAGCGTTCGCTTCATTCAAAGCTTCTAAAGCTCCCCAAGAACTTGTTCTCGAAACACAAAATCCAACACTATAACGCCTGAATCAAAATTATAGAATCTTTTACTCAAGAACTCAAGAAACTAATTCCTTTCGATACTTCAACTACTCCAGAGAATACGGAAGTCATTATTATGCAATGGTCCACCACAGTTAAGCTGATTTTTGTTAGCAAACCCTGCGATCAACGATAGGCAGCAACCTCGATAACTGCAGAGAACAACGTTGTACTGGAACGTCGATATCAATGGTTAAACAAGAACTGCAATGAAAATTTTCAGTAATTTGAATCTATGTAAGACGAAATACTCATGTTTTAGCACTGACAAATATGCAGGGTAGTCTTGAAAACGGCCGTGCAGTTAATAAACTCCCAAGTGATCTAACAGTTAACAATACTCAGAGATAGTACTTTAATTTCCTTAAGCAACAGGGAAGTAAGAATCTCATATTATGGTGCCAAGTCAACTCTGTATAACTCTACACAGTTGTAACCAGTTTCCGACGTGTTTTCCTCTTTGCAGACGGAGGATAATTCTAGCAGTACATCCCTGCAACGATCATAGGCAATATGTAAGTGTGATCGACGAAACAGGAAGATCGGTTACACTGTTTTCATTGTGAAAGTAAAAATTAATGTAAATAGAGACCGCTCCGACACTATCACAACAACCACAGAAAACTTTTACTAACAGTCCGATTATATTATTGGAGAAGGCGATAACACGATAGACTATTCAAAAATAAAAAAATATTTTGTAGCGGAGGCGTTGTGCAGCTTTAATGAATCTAAACAACTATATTGTGCAGTAGACAGATACGACGGTACGGTTCATTAGGGACCATCGAATTTGGTCTAAAATCAGACCATCATGGGTCCCGAAAGCCGTCTCAGCCATGCTTTCGCGTATATTGCAATGGCAGTTATCAAACGTAGATAGCTCGACCATTGGTATTATCTGTATAGACATTACATTGGTAAAAATGTCTATGAAGTTAAATGGACATAATGGACATGACAAGTTAATGTCAATGACGGAACACTGCACATCCGGAATTGCTATTCCTATTACGCAACTTCATAGCTGAGATCGTTTTTAGGCTTGATGACGGTCTGATCCTCGACCGAAACATACATTCTCTCATAAAATGTACCGTTATAGCTGTGATTGCATAATGCAGTTCTTTCGAAGAGCATATAAAATGGAAGTAACATGACTGCTGCAGAAACTGATTGGGCAGAAACAAAAAGTAAAAGTTTATAAAGCTAAGATCAATATAACGAAAAAATCGAATAATTTCTTACACAAATTCCTCTAGAATAAACTCAACGGAAATATAACGAAAACACAAAATTTGATTCCATAAGTTAAAAAATTATGACTAACATTACTACTCGTTCCTCTCAGGACAACTTCTACAATGTACTTAGGTTCACGGCTAACACCACCGTACACAGTTCTCCCATATCACAAAAATAGCTAAAGAATTGCATCAATCAACTTGATAAAAATTATCATTAATCACTTCACTCACAAAAATTTATGTTCTGCTCTTAACGTACTGCCTAACCTCACCATCGTATATCCTTCGAAATACAGAAAGAAACAGCTAAATATGTGTCAGAAAAAAAAGAAACAATAATCGCTTATAGTTTCTCCATTGATAATATAACCTGTGGCCTCAAGTTACCCCCTCCCCCCAATAAACAACACCATCGTATATCACGACATATTTGGAATAAACAGCATATTTTACAAACTTTGTAAATTAGAATAGTAACTAACACAAACTCAGATAGCATTTAATAACAGACCGCTTACACGCTCTGCAACGTAAAGTCATGACGTCAAGAGGACGTCATGGGTGAAACCACACGCATAGAATCTGAAAGAGCACTTGTCAAAGTTGTCACTGTTGAACTAAGCTGTTAATTTGAAAATACGTGATGAAAGCACATGAACTTAAAAAAATTAATTGTAGAGGTCTAACTCTACAAGTAACCACCTGACGTTTGAAACCCCACAAAAAATTAAAACGAAGTGCTATTTCACGTTATTACTGTTAAGAACTTCATATTCCGTAATCACACCACACTCCTCCACATGCTTCAATTTTCCAGAACTTCTCCACTAATACACATTCATTTATTAGCTTTTAAGATATTCTCACTCGAGATGATTGTGTATACTCAATAAATATACAAAGTTAAATCAATAGCTCGTACCTACTGCGGGTCCGATGCAGCTGGCCTCCGAAGCTGGGCGTTCGATTTGCTGAGAGCTTCTAAAGCTCCTCAAGAACTTTAAAATGTTTCGCTAGATGTGCTCGAAACACAAAATGCAAGACTGCAATAATTAATTCACAACTGAAGCTCCTTACACTCAATAACTCGCAGAACGGATTCGTATGGACACTTCGAGTACTCCAAAGAATACGGAAGTAATTGCTACACAACGGTCCACAACGGTTTACGTGAGATGGCATTGTTGTTTACATACCCAATATCCTCCCCTGGTAGCTGAGTGGTCAGCGCGACGAAAGTCATACCTAAAGACCCGAGTTCGATTCACGAATGTGCCGGGAGATTTTTCTCCGCTCAGGGACTGGGTGTTGCGTTGCCCTTATCATCGTTATTTCATCCCCATGGACACGCAAGTCTCCGAAGTGGCGTCAACTCAAAAGACTTGCACCAGTCGAATGGGAGGCCCTAGCCACACGGCATTTCCATTTTATCTGTTAACCGAAATCCCAGTAAAGCAATATCGTTTAGCAACGTGGATATAAATGTTAGACAACCACTGAAACAAAATATTATATAAGTCAATTGTACATTTCAACTTCTCATAAAATATCATCGAAGCATAACGACGTCGAATGCTGATGCCCTCGATCCTGCTTTTAGTCATGTATTGAAATGTTATGTCACGCGCAAAAATTGATTCCTTCAGCGCATGTGACTTCCACCAGATTCGACGTCCGTTTGTGTGATTCCACTAATTGTTTCCCAGTGTAGTGATTTTCTATATTGAAACCTGGTTGTCAAGGGAAGGCCGTAATCATTTACTATTGGTTGCCTTTAACAGTTACACACTTTTATTATTAAAGAAGTAGCTCCAGACTCAACAACAAATTAAAAAATACCACGCCTTATTAATGAAGGCATAAACGACAGTGTAAATAATAGTGTTTTCAGTGATACTGATAACGTTTAAAAAGAAAAAAAACAAGGCACTATGATGATGACTGAAGGCCTTACACTCCAAGAAAGACAGTAAATTAAGAATGTTTAAGAACTCGCTGCAATTACAACTTACAGGTATTGAAATATTAAAAGTAAGAGCCCACAAACACAGTAGAAGGTATCAGAGGCCACGAATGGCAGAAAATAAGGTTTTAAGGCTTACTGCTAAAACAGAAATATCGAATTAATTTTTCAGAGCAAATGACCACAATCATGACTGAAGGCCTTACACGCCAGGAACGGTAATTATATAAAAAGTTTAGAAACGTACTGTAAAACAGCAAATAAAAGCAAAGGTTAATTAAAAGAAACAAGCAATTGACCACGAAACAGGTGAAATAATATGATGGTAATCTTGTAACACAACCCTTACACTAATACAGTCTGGCCTGCAACAGAGGGTGGAAACCTACAAACAGCACCAACGCGAGCACCAGCACGGCTCATATACCCTTCGATTAATCTCCTCATCGCGAAAATGGAAGACTTGCCATTGCGACGCATCACATGCCTCATACATATTTTTAATGGCCTCGTCCATGTTTTTTACTACTTTGTTAATACAATCAAATTATAATTTGAACGAGTGTCCTTTTTACACAGAGTAATCCATTGATAGTGTCTGGCCACATATCTCAAAAAATAAGCATCAAACGAAAAAAACTACAAAGAACGAAACGCGTTTAGCTTGATGGGGGAAACCAGAGGGCGCTATGGTTGGCCCGCTAGATGGCGCTGCCATAGGTCAAACGGATATCAACTGCGTTTTTTAAATAGGAACCCCCATTTTTATTACATATTCGTGGAGTACGTAAAGAAATACGAATGTTTCAGTTGGACCACTTTTTTCGCTTTATGACAGATGGCGCTGTAGTAGTCACAAACGAATAAGTACGTGGTATCACGTAACATTCCGCCAGTGCGGACGGTATTTGCTTCGTGATAGATTACCCGTGTTAAAATGGACCGTTTACCAACTGTGGAAAACGTCGATATAGCGTCGATGTATGGCTATTGTGATCAAAATGTCCGATGGGCGTGTGCTACGTATGCTGCTCGGTCGACATCATCTAAGTGTCCGGACCATTCGCCGGATAGTTGCGTTATTTAAGGTAACAGGAAGTGTTCAACCACATGTGTAACGTCAACTACGACCTGCAACAAATTATGAAGCCCAAGTAGGTGTTTTAGCTGCTGTCGCCGCTAAACCGCACATCAGTAGCAGACAAACTGCGCGAGAATCGGGACTCTTAAAAACGTCGGTGTTGAGAATGCTACATCAACATTTATTGCACCCGTACCATGTTTCTATGCACCAGGAATTGCATAGCGACGACTTTGAACGTCGTGTACAGTTCTGCCACTTGGCACAAGAGATATTACGGAACGATGACAGATTTTTTGCACTCGTTCTATTTAGCGACGAAGCGTCATTCACCAACAGCGGTAACGTAATCTGGCATTATATGCACTATTGCGCCATCTCTCACAAAGCGAAAACAGTGGTCCAACAAAAAAATTCATATTTCATTACGTACTGTACGAATATGTAATAAAACTCGTGGTTCCTATTTTAAAAAACGCAGTTGATATCCGTTTGACCTATGGCAGCGCCATTTAGCAGGCCAACCATAGGGCCATCTGGTTTCCCCCTTCAAGCTAGTTAAGTTTAGTTCTTTGTAGTTTTTTCGTTTGACGCTTATTTTTTGAGATATTTGGCCCGGTCACGATCAGTGGACCACCATGTTTATTTTAACTGAAGTTCTCCTAAAAAGAATCATTTTAAAAGGCGAACTTCAAAATAAGCTAGGCTGGGTTTGAGAACAGAGGCCCAACATGCTGCCTTGAAAGGTACTCTTCCGTTCTGGAACTTTTCCTTGAATTCCCAGGCGGAAGGATACTAGCCGGAAGGTAAGATGCTGCATAGATTCTCCGTAAGGTCACCAATGCGATGTCGAGGCAGGTGTGGAGGCAGTGGAGGGAGGAAGTCCCCTTGTCACCGAGTCCTGCCTGCTGTATCGACGTCCTAGGCTACCAACTTCAGGTCAAGCTTGATGAGATCACAGCAGGAGCTTTTCGCAGCAGCTGGCGTCATACTAAATTACCCACGGAGATGATGCAAATCGTAACTATAGGTACCTGTCGTTAGATAAGATTAGAAAAGTCTACATTTCAACAACATTGGTTTGTAGCATTATGTTACAGTCTGTTAAGCAGAAAATCTCCTGCTCACTCTCCATTGCCACCATACGCCTACCGTCATATCACTCAGTTATCCTTTCAAAGCGGACCGTGCAGTGGAGAGCTTCACTCTTTATTACAATGCATGCATATTTCACGTTGGAAAGCAACAAGTAATTTTTAACGTTATCAATGTTAGACGATCTGTTTCAGTAACTAATGAAAGTATAAATAGTTTTATCATTTCACATTTGTTCGGTGGTTCAGAAAGTAAGTACCAGTCTAAGCCACAGGTTTGTCAGAAGCATTTTTTTTTTTTTTTACATTTACCGCTTCTTTCAAGTTTGACAATGATTTCTGTTAATGTGATAAATGCGAGGTTGGTCTATGGCTTGTATTCCATGTTAAACTGCAGAGCCACCTGTAACAGACTCGCTAAGTCAATTAAAAGAATGGAGGAAGCAACACTTCCAAACTACTACGGTGTTCGAACCAGCTTCCGTATTGATGATTCGAGTTTTACTATTACATTTATACATTACATCGATTATCCTTGTATACTTCAGTAATATTTTTAAATACATTTGAGTGATTAACTGAGTATACACTCCTTTCCCCTCAGAGCGAAGGAATAAAATTACGCTAAACAAAATTTCCACCTTTTTAGATTAAATAACACAGTGGGACTTGGTGTTAGATAGTACTCTGGAAAGCATAAATAAAAATTTTATTCCTTATCTACTTTTTCCTAAAAACATTAATTCTGTCGTACAAGACATACTGTTGTTGTTGTTATGGTTTTCAGTCCGAAGATTAATTTGATGCTGCTCTCCCCTCCCTACTCTCACATAGCTGCAAAAGTACTGTAAATTGCATCCAGAAAAACCGGTTGTTGTCTCAGGTAGGGTGCTATCAACCAATCCCAGATATATCCTGGTGTAAAACATAAGGAAACAAAATACATTATCTGTCGCCTAAAGGGACACTATTTTTTTTTCTCAGATGTCGATGTCCGAAACTTCATGTCATAGCTGCCAAAAGGCGGCAGTGTCTGACGACGCAATAAATGCATCAGTTTCTCTTTAAGGGGACCTGGACGTGCACGGGCTGCATTTTCATAGCTCGCTCTCAGTGCACATTACTCTTCATCTACAATGAATAACATTAACTCAAGCTGTATAAGGATATTTATTAAAATATCTCCTACAGTTTAAGAATTACGGTATTTTGCCTAATAGGTGTTTTTATAATACACTTTCCATTCAGGAACCATTTTCTGGTCCATCATCAGTCTAATAGCATTCAGACTGTGACAGACTGCTGTCAACATTCACAGGAACACATTATGCCTCTTGTTTTGTAGTTTGGAGTATATCTGAGGAAATAGGAAAACCCTTATTATACCACATTATTATTTTGTCTAAAATATACCGCTATAATTATATACGGAATGACAAACATAGTTTATTTCTGCGATGTATTACGCAGAATACAAAGATGCTATCAAATTTTGACTTGAGGGAAACTTGGTGAACATGGATGAAACCATTGAGAAGTTATATGTACCTAATGTTCTGAAAACGTAGTTTCGAGAAAATGAGAAAAGAATATTCACAGTGTTTTTGACGCATCGTATGCCTCTTTCAGAACATTCCAGCAGCATATTCTACCTGGCCAGCTGCTTCTTTATCAACTGTAGACTTCTTCAGGGGCCTTTTCCTTACACTGGCTTCCACAGCTTGAACTACTCGCTGACAATCTATGGCAGTCAGAGCAGCTATCCTATTATTTGCTGGCTGGATGCCTAATTTGTTCATTACTTTTATCCTGATGGTTACACCATCATTGAAACACATGACAGCATCCATTGCACCCATTTTGAGTACTGTCCATCCTACAAACACTGTTTTTGGCACTCGTTGCTACACGCAGATGTTGAAACCCTCATTAGAGTTTTGCGTACGGCCATGTAGACATTTGCAGAGTAATTTTTTATCTGAAAGGTCCCTGCATATTGGCTTTATTGTTCCCATGACTGTGGCAGGCAAGAAATGTATATGGTGCTATTCCTTACCTGTCGCATGAGCGTGGCTGGTTTGCAGACATTTGTTCAAAGAGCGTTTAAGACCAAATCAACAACTGAAAAGTAGATAAAAAATAAATTTTTTGAAACGGGATGAAATTGTCTTTCAGATGGTGACAAGAATTGTTTTCGAAAATTTCAGACATTTCAAGTCAATGTCCACTTAACAATTAGACATATCAAGTACACTTTTTAAAAAACTAAAGAAAATACGACGCAACGAGAAGGAATTATACCAATGACGCGGAAATCAGTAGGTGTGATGTTCATGTACAGACAAATGAAGGAGTCCCTTTTCAAAAACTGAAGGGTTTATTCACGAGAAAGAGCTACACAAATTGAGCAAGTCTGTAAGAAAATTATCTATTTCTGGCGCTTACGCAAGTAGCTGTTCGGCTGGCATTGATTGATAGACTTGTTGCATGTCGTCCAGAGGGATATAGTGCCAAATTCGGTCCAATTGGTGCTATAGATGAGCAAAATTCAGAGTTGTTTGTAGGGCCCTGCCCATGCTGTTGTTGTTGTGGTCTTCAGTCCTGAGACTGGTTTGATGCAGCTCTCCATGCTACTCTATCGTGTGCAAGCTTCTTCGTCTCCCAGTACCTACTGCAGCCTACATCCTTCTGAATCTGCTTAGTGTATTCATCTCTTGGTCTCTCTCTACGATTTTTACCCTCCACGCTGCCCTCCAGTACTAAACTGGTGATCCCTTCATGCCTCAGAACATGTCCTACCAATCGATCCCTTGTTCTAGTCAAGTAGTGCCACAAACTCCTCTTCTCCCCAATTCTATTCAATACCTCCTCATTAGTCATGTGATCTACCCATCTAATCTTCAGCATTCTTCTGTAGCACCACATTTCGGAAGCTTCTATTCTCTTCTTGTCTAAAATATGTTTCACTTCCATACATGGCTACACTCCATACAAATACTTTTAAAAACGACTTCCTAACACTTAAATCTATACTCGATGTTAACAAATTTCTCTTCTTCAGAAACGCTCTCCATGCCATTGTCAGTCTACATTTTATATCCTCTCTACTTCGACCATCATCAGTTATTTTGCTCTCCAAATAGCAAAACACCTTTACTACTTTAAGTTTCTCATTTCCTAATCTAATTTAGTCAGCATCACCCGACTTAATTCAACTACATTCCATTATCCTCGTTTTGCTTTTGTTGATGTTCGTCTTACACCCTCCTTGCAAGACACTATGCATTCCGTTTAACTGCTCTTCCAAGTCCTTTGCTGCCTCTGACAGAATTACAATGTCATCGGCGGACATCGAAGTATTTATTTCTTCTCAAAGGATTTTAATTCCTACTCCGCATTTTTCTTTTGTTTCCTATACTGCTTGTTCAATATACAGATTGAATAGCATCGGGGAGAGGCAACAACTCTGTCTCACTCCCTTCCCAACCACTGCTTCCCTTTCATGTCCCTCGACTCGTATAACAGCCATCTGGTTTCTGTACAAATTGTAAATAGCCTTTTGCTCCTTGTATTTTACCTCTGCCACCCTCAGAATTTGAAAGAGAGTATTCCAATCAACATTGTCAAAAGCTTTCTCTAAATATACAAACGCTAGAAACGTAGGGTTGTCTTTCCTTCATCTTTCTTCTAAGATAAGTTGTAAGGTCAGTATTGCCTCACGTGTTCCAGTATTTCTACGGAATCCAAACTGATCTTCCCCGACGGTGGCTTCTACCAGTTTTCCATTCCTCTGTGAAGAATTCGCGTTAGTATTTTGCAGCTGTGACTTAATAAACTGATAGTTCGGTAATTTTCACATCTGTCTACACCTGCTTCCTTTGGGATTGGAATTATAATATTCTTCTTGAAGTCTGAGGGAATTTCGCCTGTCTCATACATCTTCCTCACCAGATGGTAGAGTTTTGTCAGGACTGGCTCTTCCAAGGCTATCAGTAGTTCAAATGGAATGTTGTCTACTGCAGTGGCCTTGTTTCGACTTAGGTCTTTCAGTGCTCTGTCAAACTCTTCACGCAGTATCGTATCTCCCATTTCATTCTCACCTGCATCTTCTTCCATTTCCATAATATTGTCCTCAAGAACATCGGCCCTGTATAGACCCTGTATATACTCTGTCCACCCTTCCGCTTTCCTTCTTTGCTTATAACTGAGTTTCCATCTGAGCTCTTGATATTCATGCAAGTGGTTCCCTTTTCTTCAAAAGTTTCTCTAATTTTCCTGTAGGCAGTATCTATCTTACCCCTAGGGAGATAAGCCTCTACATCCTTACATTTGTTCTCTAGCCATCCCTGCTTAACCATTTCGCACTTCCTGTCGATCTCATTTTTGAGAGGTTTCTATTCCTTTTTGCCTGCTTCATTTACTGCATTTTTATATTTTCTCCTTTCATCGATTAAATTCAGTATCTCTTCTGTTACCCAAGGATTTCTACTAGCCTTCGTCTCTTTACCTACTTGATAGTCTGCTGCCTTCACTATTTCATCGCTCAAAGCTACCCATTCTTCTCCTACTGTATTTCTTTCCCCCATTCCTGTCAATTGTTCCCTTATGCTCTCCCTGAAACTCTGTACAACCTCTGGTTCTTTCAGTTTATCCAGATCCCATCTCCTTAAATTCCCACCTTTTTGCAGTTTCTTCAGTTTTAATCTACAGTTCATAACCAATAGATTGTGGTCAGAGTCCACATCTGCCCCTGGAAATGTCATACAATTTAAAACCTGGTTCCTAAATCTCTCTCTTACCATTATGTAATCTATCTGAAACCTTCCAGTATCTTCAGGGTTCTTCCATGTATACAGCCTTCTTTCATCATTCTTGAACCAAGTGTTACCTATGATTAAGTTATGCTCTGTGCAAAACTCTACCAGACAGCTTCCTCTTTCATTTCTTAGCCCTAATCCCTATTCACCGACTACGTTTCCTTCTCTTCCTTTTCCTGCTCTCGAATTCAAGTCACCCACGACTCTTAAATTTTCGTCTCCCTTCACTAATTCAATAATTGCATTTACCTCATCATATATTTGATCACTTTCTTCATATTCTGCAGAGCTAGTTGGCATATAAACTTGTACTACTGTAGTAGGCGAGAGCTTCGTGTCTATCTTGGCCACAATAATGCGTCCACTATGCTGTTTGTAGTAGCTTACCCGCACTCCTATTTTTTATTCATTATTGAACCTACTCCTGCATTACCCCTATTTGATTTTGGATTTATAACCCTGTATTCACATGACCAAAAGTCTTGTCCCTCCTGCCACCGAACTTCACTAATTCCCACTATATCTAACATTAACCTATCCATTTAACTTTCTAAATTTTATAACCTACCTGACCGATTAAGGGATCTGACATTCCACGCTCCGATCCGTAGAACGCCAGTTTTCTTTCTCCCTCCCACAGAGCACCAAATGTTCTCAATAGCGGAGAGATCTGAAGACCTTTCTGACCAAGGTAGAGTATGGCAATCACGAAGACAGTTAGTAGATATCCTTCCAGTGTGCGGGTGGACATTATCTTGCTGAAATGCAAGTCCAAGATGCCTTGCCATGAAGGGCAAAAAATATCGCCAACGTACCGCTCTGCTGGAAGGGTGCAGCGGATTACAACGGAAGTGGCCTAGCTATGAAATGAGATCCCACCCCAAGATATCATATCTGGTTGTCAGACTGTATGGTGGCCAACAGTCACATTGGTAGCCCACTTTTATCTGGGGCGTCTTGAGATACATTGTGGCTGGTCATCGGGGCTCAGCTAGAAGCCAGAATCATCACTGAAGACAATTTTGCCCCACCCAACGCTCTCCCAGGCCGAATGTATCCAGCACACTGCGAACCATCTTCTGGTTGTACATACGTCGATGGTAGTCGGCTTAAGGGGCGCCAGAAAGTCAGACTTTCGTCTCTCTAGGTCACCCGTACTTATAAACTCTCTGTTCGGCGATGGTCCGCTCATTTTTGCCAGCATCGTTGAATAGTTGCGTGGTTTCCTATTCATATGTCGATCGATTGGCCAATTACTCCAACCAGCTTCTTTGAACTCAACTACATTTCTTCTTTGAAATACTGTCATCTGATGACATTGTCCACGAACCTGTTTGCAAGGCATAGTTACTGTCAAACTGAGTACACGGAATGAAATCCTCTAGTACTTTATGCGCTGGTATCATCATGAACCCTGTTTACCATTCTTACCAGGTGTGCGGTGACATTGTGCTCCAGCAGTCACACATTCATTCATCGGTCGCCGAAGCTTGCAGTTCTTCATTTTCCGTCGATACCTCTGTGAATAAACATTTGTGACCAATTTGAGTCGTTTTAGTGTCTTAGACTGTATATTAGATGTTAAGAACGAAAGAGAAGCGGAATTCTAATTATAAACGTTTAGAATCAGAAATGTGTGCTAGTTACCGTCTACGTCTCACTGAAAATTGTTTTTTTTTTTTAAAGCATTCAATTAGGCTCGTTTTCAGTCGTATTACAATGATCATGTCATCGTTGTGTACATGAAATACCTTTATGACGACCTGAACTCTGATGAGGACACTTATAATAATGTGTCTGAATTTTGGTGTAGGAACAGCTGCCGTTCTCTGTCAAATAATGAAACCAGATACGTTAGTGGTATTGGACGTTGAAGTTTGGATCAAAGTAGACTTTCTAACTCATTTCAACAGTAGTCCATTGGGTGCAGGTTGGACGTTGGGCAGGCCAATCGATTTCTGCCATGGTACATAAAACAGCTAAAAACACAAGACATAGTAGATAACATTGGATATCAAAGGAGATATTGCACATATTTGATTAAACAGAAAAATATAAAAATGCAGATAATGAAGTAAGCAAAAGGTAATAAATACGTCTAAGGAATGAGACGGACAGAAAGTGTAAAATGGATAGGTTGGAATGACTAGAGAACAAATGCAACCCCACAGAAACATATGTAACTAGGGGAAAGGTAGATACCGCCTATAAGAATATCAAAGTGAGCTTTGAATATAAGAAAACCAGCTGCATGAAATCGAGAGCTCAGATGGGAAGGCAAGGAAGGGGAACCTGAAAGGTGGAAGGAGTATATAGACATCTAAATGCACATGCATACTCTGCCAATCACATTTAAGTGCCTGGCAGAGGGTTCAACGAACCACATTCACAATTCTCAATAATTCCAATCTCGTATTGCGCGCTGAAAGAATGAACACCTATATCTTTCCGTACGAGCTCTGACTTCCCTTATTTTATTGTGGTGGTCGTTCCTCCCGATGTAGGTCTGTGTCAACAAAATATTTTTGCATTTGGAGGAGAAAGTTGGTGATTGGAATTTCGTGAGAAGGTTCCGTCGGAACGAAAAACGCTTTTCGTTTAATGATTTCCAGCCTAAACCCTGTATCATTTCTGTGACACTCTCTCCCACATTTTGCGATAGTACAAAACGTGCTGCCTTCCTTTGAACATTTTCGATGTACTCCGTCAGTCCTATCAGGTAAGGATCCCACACTGTGTAGCAGTATTCTGAAAGAGGACGGACAAGTGTAGTGTAGGCAGTCACCTTAGTAGGGCTGTGTCTTTCCAATGAAACGCAGTCTTTGGTTAGCCTTCCCCACATTTTCTATGTGTTCTTTCCAATTTAAGATGTTCGTAATTGTAATTCCTAGGCTTTTAGATTATACTGATTTATAGTGTAACCGAAGTTTAACGAGTTCCTTATAGCACTCATGTGGATGACCTCACACTTTTCGTTATTTAGGGTCAACTGCCACTTTTCGTACCATTGAGATATTTTTTCTTCTAAATCGTTTTGCTGTTTGCTTTTGTCTTCTGATGACTTTATTAGTCGATAAACGACAGCGTCATCTGCAAACAACCGAAGACATCTTCTCAGATGGTCTCCCAAATCGTTTATATAGGTAAGGAACAGCAAAGGGCCTATAATACTACCATGGGGAACGCCAGAAATCACTTCTGTTTTACTCGATGACTTTCCGTCAGTTACTACGAACTGTGACCTCTCTGACAGGAAATCTCAGATCCAGTCACATAACTGACACGATATTCCATAATCACGCAATTTCACTACGAGTCGCTTGTGTGGTACAGTGTCAAAAACCTTAAGGAAATCCAGAAATACGGAATCGATCTCAAATCCCTTGTCAATAGCACTCAGCACTTCATGTGAATAAAGAGCTAGTAGTATTTCACAGGAACGATGTTTCCTA
Organism: Schistocerca serialis cubense; assembly: GCF_023864345.2. Lineage (NCBI taxonomy): Eukaryota > Metazoa > Arthropoda > Insecta > Orthoptera > Acrididae > Schistocerca > Schistocerca serialis. The sequence continues at coordinate 91,346,250 of NC_064645.1, forward strand.
AGGACATGTTAACTGTGTGTTACTAAATCGTTTCCTTCGAAGTAATTCATAATGTTCCAACACAATATAAGTTCTAAAATCCTGCTGCATATCGACGTTAACCTAATGAGCCTGTAATTTAGTGGATTACTCCTACTACCTTTCGTTATTATTGATGGGACCTGTGCAACATTCCGGTCTTTGGGTACGGATCTTTCGTCGAGCTAACCGTTGTATATGATTGTTAAGTATGGAGCTAATAGATCAGCATACTCCGAAAGGAACATAACTGGTATACAGACTGGGCCAGAAGACTTGCTTTTATTAAGTGATTTAAGTTGCTCCACTACTCCGAGGATATTTACTTCTACGTTACTCATGTTAGCAGCTGTTCTAGATTCGAATTCTGGAATATTTACTTCGTATTCTTTTGTGAAGGTATTTCGGAAGGCTGTGTTCAGTAACTCTGTTTGGCAGCACTGTCTTCGACAGTATCTCCATTTGCTATCGTGCAGAGAAGGCATTGATTGTTTCTTGCCGCTAACATACTTCACATCTGACCAGAATCTCTTTGGATTTTCTGCCAGGTTTCGAGACAAAGTTTCGTTGTAGAAACTGTTATTTTCATCTCCCATTGAAGTCCACGCTAAATTTCGGGCTTCTGTAAAAGATCACCAATCTTGGAGATTTTGCGCCTTTTTAAATTTGCCATGTTTCTTTCGTTGTTTGTGCAATAGTGTTCTAACCCGTTTTGGGTACCAAGGAGGATCAGCTCCATCGTTTGTTAATTTAATTGGTATAAACCTCTCAATGGCTGCCGATGCTATTTTTTGAATTTAAGCCAGATCTGGTCTACACTTGTATTATTAATTTGGAATGAGTGGAGATTGTCTCTCAGGAAGGCGTCAAGTGAATTTTTACCTGCTTTCTTGAATAGGTATATTTTTCGCTTATTTTTCGAGAATTTGGGGATTACAATATTCAGTTTCGCTACGACAGCCCTGTGTTCAGTAATCCCTGAATCGATTTTGATGCTCGATATTAACTCAGGATTATTTGTTGCTAAGAGGTCAAGTGTGTTTTCACAACTATTCACGTGGTCTCATGAACTAACTGCTCGAAATAATTTTCAGAAAATGAGTTTAGGACAATTTCGGATGATATTTTTAGCGTAACTCTGGATTAAAACTCGTTCTTTCCACAAACATACTGAGGGTAAATGGAAGTCATCACCAACTATTATAGTATGAGTCGGGTAAGTGTTTGAAATCAAATTCAAGTTTTCTTTGAACCTTTCAGCAACTGTATAATCTGAATTGGGAGGTCGCTAAAAGGATCCAGTTATTATTTTATTCCGGTTGCCAACGATGACCTCTTCCCAAACTAACTCACATGAAGTATCTACTTCAATTTCGCGACAAAATAAAATACTTCTGACAGCAACAAACACGCCACCGGATCCGTGTTTAGCCTATTTTTTCGGAACACCATTAGGTGCTTCGCAAAAATTTCGTGGAGCTTATATCCGGCCTTAGCCAGCTTTCAGTGCATATAACGATTTGAGCATCAGTGCTATCTATTAGCGCTTGGAGCTCTGTTACTTCCCCAACACAGCCACAACAATTTACAACTGTTATACCGATGGTTCCTCCATCTATGTTCTTCCTGTGTTCAGCATGCACCCTTTGTGCCTGAAGACCTTCTTGTTTTCGCGAGACCCTCTAACCTAAAAAAAATCCCAGTCCATGCCACATAGCCCCTGCTACCTGTGTGGCCGCCTCCTGCTTATAGAGGACACCTGACCTCTTTAGCAGAACCCGAAACCCAACCACCCTTTGGCGCAAGTTGTGGAATCTGCAGCCTACACGGTCGCAGAACCGTCGGAGCCTCTGATTCAGACCCTCCACTCGGCTCTGTACCAGAAGTCCGCAATCGGTTCTGTCGACTATGCTGCAAACGGTCACCTCTGCTTTCATCTTGCAAGCAAGACTGTCAGCTTTTACCACTTCTGTTAGCCGCTCGAAACCAGAGAGACTCTCTTGTGATCCAAAGTGACACACATCATTGGTACCGACGTGAGCAACCACCTGCAGTTGGCTGCACCCTGTGCTCATCATGGCATCTGCGAGGACCCTTTCCACATCTGGAATGACTCCACCCGGTATGCACACGGAGTGCACATTGGTTTTCTTATCCTCCTTGTCAGCCAAGTCCCTGAGGGGCCCCATAAGGCGCCTAACGTACGAGCTAACAACTACCAATAATCCCACCCTCTGCAATTGCCCGGATCTTGCAGCCTGAGTGGTTTCCTCTGATACAGGACAGGCGGCAGCATCTGGCTCAACGACAGTGTAAGCCACAGACAGCACCTGAAGCCTGTTTGTCAGACAGACTGGGGAGGCCTTACGTGCGGCCGCCTGGGAAGTCTTTCTCCGCCTGCTACGTCCTGGGGCGACCTCCCACTCGACCACAGGTAAGGGGTCAGCCTCAGTGCGAGCTGTAAGTGGGTTAGTCACCGGTGAGGACCGTGCTGGACGTCCGTTGGATCCCCACGGCCGGCCCACAACAGAGGTGGCCATCCACTGCAGCCTCAAGCTGTCTAAACGAAGCCATCACAGCCTTAAGCTGAGAGCGAAGTATCACAAACTCGGCTCGCAGCCCCACGCAACAATCGCAGTCCCTGTCCATACCAAAAACCGTCGAAAAGTAAACGATGCAGATAAACGGACTATCGGCAGGTGCTCCGCAAATCTACTGTAGACCCTGAGGAAAATGCACGAACTGTGTCTAGTAATACTCAGATATTCAGAAACCTAACTACCGAAGCACTCAGGTGAAACTAAATAATTTGTCCCTGATTAGGAACTTTTAGTACGTCACAAAATCGGTTTACTTTGTGACGCAAACGAAAACGCGAGATCTGTGACTATTAGATATTAAAATTTAACGCAGAAGCCCAATCTAAACTATTAATCAGTTACTTCCCCGTTGCTGCGTCTGTCGGATATGGCGAGAAGAATTTGACACAGCACTGGAAGATCTAAGTCGACACACGGACCATGAAGTTGACGACATTCCGTGTGTGCTTCTAACATCCTCCGGAGAGTCAGCCATGACTTAACTACTCCATCTCCTATGCAAGAAGTATGAGACAGAGAAAATAACTTCACACTTCAAGAACAATTTAATAATTCCAATCCCAAAGGCTGCAGGTGCTGAAAGTTGTGAATGTTACCGTATAATCGGCTTAATAACACACGCTTGCAAAATATTGACACAAATTATTTAGAGAAAAATGGAGAAACTAGTAGATGTCGACCTCGGGAAATATTCAGATTGGTTTCCGCAGAAGTCTAGGAACACGCGAGGTAGTACTTACGCTATGACTTACCTTAGAATACATCTTAAGGGAAGGCCAACTTTTGTTTATAGCTCCTGTATACTTAAAAAATGCTTTTGTCAGTGTTGGCTGTCATATACTCTTTGAAATTCTGAAGGTAATGGAGGTAAAGTAGTGAGACCCAAGAAGGAAGGATATGAAATATATACCGGCAATGTTAATAAAAGGGTGTCTGAAGAAGAGGAATTTCTTAATACCGATTGTAGATTTATATGTTGAAAGTCTCTTCTGATAGTTTTTGTCTGGAATGTAGCCATGTACGAAAATGAACCGTGGACATAAATAGTTCACACAAGAAGGGAATACCGCCTTTGAAATGTGTCACTGTAGCATGTCGCTGAAAATTAAATGGGTAGATCACGTAACTAATGAGGAAGTACTGAACATGAATTGGGAGAAAAGAAATATGTGTCATAACTTGACTAAAAGGAGGAAGAGCTTGACAGGACATATTTTGAAACGTCGAGTAAAAATTACTGAAGGAAACCAAGAGATGAATACGGTAACCAAGTATGTAAGTTGCAGTGGTTGTTCGAAGATGCAGACGCTTGCCCAAGATAGAGTACCGTGGAAACACACATCAAACGAGTTTTCGGACTGTAGACCGCAACAGCAACAATTTTGCCTATGCATTTACGTTCATACAGAACACCAGAAGCCACCTTATGGTGGGCCGTACCATGCACCATTACCAGATATTTCATGTAATGTTCCATTCGCAAACTGAGCTGGGGAAAAAAGACTATCAATGTGCCTCTGTACGAGCCCTAATTTATCTTGTCTTCGCGGTCCGTACGCGTAATGCACATTTGTGGCAGTAAAATCGTTCTCAGTCAGTTGTAAATGTCTGTTCTCTAAATTGTCTCGTAAGTGTTTGGTGAAACGAACGTCGTCTTCCCTTAGGAATTCCCATTGCGTTTACAAAACATCTCTGTAATTGATCGTAATTGTAGTTGATCGAATCTACCGGCAACAAATCTAGTAGCAAGGCTCTGGACTTCTTCGATGATTTCGTTTAATGCGACCAGCTGAGTTTCCCAAACACTCGAGCAATACTCAAGAACTAGACACTCTTCTGTTCTGCTCGCAGTCTCCTTTCTAGAAGAGCTAGGCTTTCCTAATACTGTCTCAGTAAACAAAAGCCTTCCCTACTGCAGTCCTTAAATGCTGGTTATATTTCATTTCGCTTTGCAACAAATCGCCTACATATTTAATCCATGTGATTGTGTCAAGTAGGTCAACATGAATTCCAGTTTAGTTTAATTGAATTTATTGCAAAGATTTTAAGACCTGTTATCTGGAAACTCTAACAGGTCGTACATATTCGTTAATCATGGTGACATACAATGTTTTAAGTTACGTAGTTAGTAGCAAATCATGTTGACAGCAATCTTCGGTGATACTAATGTAGAAATAAGGCCGGTTATTTGAAAGACAATAATAAGTTTAAATAATCAACATTAAATAAAGGGTATTAACTGAGGATCCAAGTGAATGACTTCCATCTTATATTACAAGATACGTTACTAGCAGCCTCGGAAGAGCTTGAGGTTTTTCGATTAACTCCAACTTTACTTACTTCTAAACCTATTCTTGCTACACTATTCTATATCGCTAACAGTGGTATGTGTGTGTCTCGGCAGTCCTCGATTCTACGCATACCCGTGTGGGTGGCCTTTGCATTCTTTCTCTTCTTTCCTTTTTACTTTTCTGTTATTGTCTGCATATCGCAGTCTAACTGTCTGCAGTCTCTCTCTACCTGAAAAAAAGAGACTCTCAGAACGACATGACCAGCCGAACCTTCCTCTCCACATTCACAAACTGATGTGTTGCTACGTCCCAGTCGAAGCACATGGTTTAGGTATGGATCGCGACCTGTTAACAGCTGCATCATACCTCGAGTAGGCGCAGCGTCGCACAGTTTGAGCCTGTTCCTAGTGCTTGGTAATATGCTATAAACACGCCTTGCCGTACTGCTAGTGTCCCAGTCAGACTACCAATCATCTAAATTCTGGGCTCTTAAATGTCGTTTATTAATAACGTGTGTTCCGGGTCCAAATGGTTCAAATGGCTCTGTGCACTATGGGACTTAACATCTCAAGTCATCAGTCCCCTTGAACTTAGAAACTACTTAACACTAACTAACCTAAGGACATCACACACATCCATGCCCCATGCAGCATTCGAACCTGCGACCATAACGGTCGCGTGCTTCCAGACTGAATCGCCTAGAACCGCTCGGCCACTATGTGTTCCTGTGATTTCATACACGTGATCATATTGCTCACGGTCCGTCCAAAAGATTGCTGACCTGTAACGTAGTACGATATTCATCCGGCATGTCCCGAGGATTACCAGTAAACCTCCGATCCGTACAAAAGCCCCCTGTGATCCTCAGAATACCATCCGCTGAATTCGTCTCATATTGTTTTGTAACTGCCTAATATAAGACGAGGTGCCCAGCCGCTGGCAGCGAAGTTGACTATGGCGTTGAAGATAGCTTCGTAGTATCATCGCACCACACGCAACGGTAATTTATCGTCAGCACTGCCGGCACGGACAATCTTTTGTATAATTATGGCCACATTCTGAGTAACAGATTTTACGTGTTCTACAATGTTTCTTTTCTCGTTTAGAAGAGTGCCTAAATGTTTATAAACAGTGCTGCCTCAAACAAATATTCCTTCAAACGTCAGGGAACGATTTCTGCCAAGAGAAAGCATTCCTTTCTCAAACATGTATCTGGTTTTATAAACACCTACACTTAGTTTGTTCCTCTTACAACAATGCTGCATCTGAATAAGCACATGTTTCATCTTTTCCTCCAGTCTCCCCCTGGAGTATAGAAACAACTACTAGAATGTCATCTGGTTATGCAACAACAGCTACAATAACATATAACCTGTATAGTAGATGTAATATGGGTTCAGTACCAAGATCCCAGAACAATGGACCACTTACGGAGCCTTGAGGACAGCCTTGGTAACCTTTTTGATTACCTTTCTCTGCTCCGCAAGCCATGGACGCTACAGTAATTTAAAAAGCCCTTGTACACACATTTTCGGACCCTGAGAGCTATAAGGCTTACGAACGTCGCAGGTCACCAAAGACTGTCAAATACTCCTGCAGTGTCAGTCATTGGCGTGACTGCAAACTTCGCTGTCGAATTTTCTACACTCTGAAGAAATCTATTAATCGCTTCATCTATAGACTTCCATTTTCTGAAGCCATGTTGACACTGGTTGAGACGCAAGAGCTCTCTGCGCTCCTGCAACCGGTCACAGAGCAGACGTTGCTGAACTTTGGCCGAGACGTTTAATAAGCAAACAGGTCCATAGGTTTTCGGTGATGCCGCTTTTTTATCGTTCCTTTTTCGTTCATTACTGGTTTAGCTGGTTTCCATATTTCCCGGATCCTACCTATTCGTAAAGCCTCGTATAGGAATGCTGTTAAATCTAGCACTATCTGTGGACCTACCATCGGCACGGCTTCAGAGTATACGCCATCCAGACCAGGTGCGTTTGCAGTTTTGAGCTTCTTAATTGCGACAGCAATTTCTTCTTGACCAGACCGTATCACCAACATCTGATTGTCAAATTCGTTATTTACTGCATTTATAAGTTGTGCGTGTATCTCAGCGTCTGTGTTATCGTCAGAATGCGGGGCAGTTAGCAGATATTCTGGTGACTCTCTCCGTCCTGTCGTCATTGAGCTATCCACCTTACGAATTGCGGACATGATAGTAGTTCCCTTAACCTTTTCAGTCAACAATTTATTCAGTCTTTGGCAGATGTCAAATTGCAGGTTTATTTTTTCAGTTTCCTGAAGCAAAGTTTTGAAGCGCATCTTAATAGCCCTGTATTCATGGAGCCTACTACTGCACTCCGATTGCCCTAGAGTATGTTCGTTCTTCTTCTCGTTCGTACCCTTCACCTCAGAGTGGAAAGTTCAAGGCTCTAAGGGATCGTAGTCTGATTGTTTACCTTTTTCCTAGGAATATAAATGAACTGTGCTCTTTGCAAGAGTTCAGCTAGTAATTGAGCACCCAAATCTACATGAACCGTAAGCGATTCCATTCTAAATACTCCGAGGTAGACAACTAAGCCATCTCAATCAGATTTAGTGATGCCTAACTCAATTCTGCTTTCCTCAGCTTGTCTTCTGTATTATTGTCATTTCCCTCTTCGACGATAATTGTATTATGGCCACTGTATGTTAGGTACTGGAGCACTTGTCAACTATTAATTTTAGCTGCTGACATGCGGTTTGCTAAAGTGACATCTATGTTAGTAACTACACCAGCTTATTGTTCGAATGTACTCGGCTGCTCTTCCAGATTTAAAACAATGAGCTGTAGTTCCTGTATTGCTTCCATTAGTACATCCCCTCGTTCGTCAGTTTGCCTACTGTGCCACAGAAATGATTATGCATCTGTTGTTACAAGGAGACACGCAACTTGTCTATATAGAGAAACTGCTCTGACTCTACCTGTATAAGGTACGATAGGATGAGAGTAAGGCATGCTTACTACAACCCACTTTGTCTGCAGTCCTTCACTTCTATTGTGACCCTGTGCTTGTCCAACAGCGTTGCCACCTTGGGTCACACCATATATCCATTTGTAACGACCGTGTCAGTCATTCCCTCATCGTGGCCAGTACCTGTTACTATATCTGCACGAAAATGTGGGAGCTCATTCTTTCTACAGTATGGTTCTTGCAAACAAAACATATTAACACTCAGCTGGTCAGTTAGTTTTCGTATTTCAGTCATTGACAATTTACATCGAGCAGCATTTATCTGTACTATGTTTATCCTTTTACGTGTTTCGATTGCCAACAAAGCCCTTCGGAGAAGGAAGGCGTGGTTCAAAGATAAAGCGTCCAAACCCTTATATAAAATCCACGTATTAATGCTCAGTGTCGAATGGTACTTTTACTCTCTTGAACGCCTGTCGAAGGAGGCCGCATAATTATTTAAACTCAATGCATATGTTATTTACTCTCAAAAGAATGCTGGTGTAGGACACGTAATAGTTTTTCCTTTCTGATGCCCACCTCTGAAAATATGTCTTAGAGCAATCTGTAACACACTGGGAGCCTCCAAACTACTTAATAAGACATTCACTTCTAAATTATTATCAGATTTGTATGTGTGTAATTGAAAATCATGTAAGTAGGACTCGAAATATTAGGTATACTTCTCTGTAGTTAATAGGAGTACCTGATTTTCACTGCACTTTACTGTTTTCGATTGTTGTACTCGTTAGTGTTACTCCTAGAGACGCCTAGTGGAACAACTGCAGAACTGTTTTCTTGTTTTCTGGTGCTGAGCGGTTGCGTGGGTTGTAGGCAGACCAGGACTTTTTGCGCCGGATAGGGTGTGACCCATACAGGCGGAACGCCGTGACATGCCAGAGGTGCGTGAACTTCTGTGTATGACTAACTGATCATTCTTCAGCAGGAACCGAAACCAGAAACGATAGTGATAGTGCACTTTGAGGTCTGGATTTACTTTGAGGTCTGGATTTAAGTCGACTTTCAATCGCATCCCAATGAGTTATTGTTTATAAGTGTAACATGGCGTTTCCAATCAATTTCTAGGACGTTATATAAAATGCCTAAAAAGACAAGTCATTGCAGAAGGACAGGAGATACTGGACTCATTTAATGAAAGAAGGAAATGTGAAAATGCAGCAGACGAAGCAGCAAACAGGAAACACATACTGTCTGCAAACCTCTATTTTTCTTTACTCCGCCGTAGTGGGGATCCAAACACTCGGGCAGTATTCAGGAATTTGAGGCACTACTGTTCTATATACAGTCCTCTTTGTAGATGAACTACACTTTCCTAAGACTCTCCCAGTAAGCCGAAGCCACTCCTGCTACTGTTCTCATGTGCTCGTTTCACTTCATATCGCTTTACAGCTTTACGCCTAGAAATTAATCCCCTTGACTGTGTATACGATAATTTCAGTATGGTTTTTTTTTCCCTTTTATCTGCATTAAGATATATCTCTTTACATTGAGAGCAAGTTACCCTACATCACACTAAAAGGAAATTCTAAGCCATCGTATACCCATGTACAGTCACAAAACGACGATACAATCCTCTTACCTCTTATACTAAAAGGTCACCTCAAGCCTTAGCAGACTTCTCCCCACCCTATCCGTTGTTGTCCACAAATCATTGCCTCACAGACGCTGCTTTATGACATAGTTTTTTGTCATCCTTACATAAACAATCATGGTCTCCATATGTTTCCCTACTGTAGACAGTACATTATGCTGTAAAATGTGTTATTCTTCAGCGTTTAAAGCTTAATAATTGCAACAATTGGAGCACACCATAACCAAGAAAAACACCCCAATTCCGTGACACCACATCCTTAGTTCTTCATTTTTGGTGATATACAGGGTGAGTCACTAATTATTGCCACCTAGAATAACTCCGGAAGTACGATGGTAGCTGAGATGACCTTGGGACAAAAGATGTATAGGACAACCGGGGCCATAATATGACGTTGAGTTTTTGAAGCTAGACGGGTTCGCGGCAGGGATAAAAAGGCCAACTTTGTTTCTTTACATAGGATGCTATAGTTTCGTACTTATTATCTGATAGTGGCTATCGAGACGAATCCAATGACATGTAACAGCGATGGCCGGCCGATGTGGCGTCGCGGTTCTAGGCGCTTCAGTCTGGAACCGCGCGACCGCTTATGTCGCTGGTTCGAATCCTGCCTCGCGCATGGGTGTGTGTGATGTCCTTAGGTTAGTTAGGTTTAAGTAGTTCTATGGTAACAATGGAGGAGACATAACGAAATGCTTCAATTAAAAGTGGTGTAAGGGAGGTGATGCTGTCTTTCGCCCATACTACTCACTGTCTACAACGTAGAACCCTTGACGGAAATGGAAGCAAGTTTCCAAAGTGTGCTCAAAATTCACAGTAAGAAATTACCACTGATACGGTTCGCTGGTGCCATTGCTATCCTTGGTTGAAATGAATTACAGGATCTATTGAATGAAATGAATAGTGTTATGAGTACAGAATAGGTACTAAGAGTAAAGCGAAGAGAGACGAAAATAATTAGAAGTAGAAGAGAAACAGAACAGCGAGAAAACATCACAACTTGGGATCAAGAAGTACACGCAGTTAAGGAACTTTGTTATCTTGGAAGCAAAACGACCCATCAACCCATCTTGGACGAGGCAAGAAGGACATATAAAGCAGAGTAGCACAGGAAAAGGAGGCGTTCCTGGACAAAAGAAATCAACTGGTAACAAACGTATGTCGTAAGTTGAGTACGAAATTAATGGGGATGTACGTTTGTAGCACCGCATGGTACAAAAGTGAATTATTTCCTGTGAGGAAACCGAAAAGGAAGGGAATCCAAGTGTTCGCGACGTGTGCGATAGACGAATGTTGGAAAGTAGGTGGACTGAGAAGGAATGACGAATTTCACATCTACATCTACGGGATTACTCTGCTATTCACAATAAAGTGCTTGGCAAAGGGTTCAGTGAACCACCTTCAGGCTGTCTCTACACCGTTCCACTCCCGAGCGGCACTCGGGAAAAACGAGCACTTAAATTTTTCTGTGCGAGCCCTGATTTCTCTTGTTTTATCGTCATGATCATTTGTCCCTATGTAAGTTAGTGCCAACAGAATGTTTTCGCAATCGGTGCAGAAAACTGGTGATCGAAATTTCATGAGGAGATCCCGTCGCAACGATGAACGCTTTTGTTTTAGTGATTTTCATCTCAATTCACGTATCATGTCTGAGACACTATCTCCCTATTTCGCGATAATACAAAACGAGCTGTCCTTCTTTGTACTTTTCCGATGTCATCCGTCAGTCCCACTTGATGCGGATGCCACACCGCACAGCAATACTCCAGAATATGGCGGACAAGCGTGATGTAAGCAATCTCTTCAGTACACCTTTTGCACCTTCCACGTGTTCTGCCAATGAATCGCAGTCTTTGGTTTGCTCTACCCACAATATTATCTATGTGATCGTTCCAATTTAGGTTATTTGTAATTGCAGGCCCTAAGTATTTAGTTGAATTTACAACCTTCAGATTCGTGTGACTTACAGCGTAATCGAAATTTAGCTGATTTCTTTCAGTACTCATGTGAATAACTTCACACCTTTCTTTATTCAGGGTCACTTTTCGCACCATACAGATATCTTATCTAAATTATTTTGCAAGTCGCTTTAATCATCTGATAACTTTACAAGAGGTAAATGACAGCATCAACTGCAAACAGTCTAAGTAGGCTACTCAAACTGTCTCTTATGCGGTTAATATACATCAGGAACAATAGAGGGCCTATAACACTTCCTTGTGGAACGCCGGATATTACTTCTGTTTTACTCGATGACTTCCCGTCTATTACTACGAACAGTGACCTTTCTGACAGGAAATTACGAATTCAGGCGCACAACTGAGGCGATACTCCGTAGGCAAGCAGTTTGGTTAGAAGACGCTTGTGAGGAACCGTGGCGAAAGCCTTCTGGAAATCTAAAAGTATCGAACCAATTGACATCCCCTATCGATAGCACTTATTACTTCATGCGTGTAAAGAGCTAGTAGTGTTTCACAAGAAAGATATTTTCTGAATCCGTGCTGACTATGTGTCAATAAATCGTTTTCTTCGAGGTAATTCATAATGTTCGAATACAGTATATGTTCCAAAACCCTACTCCAAATCGACGTTAGTGATATATGCCTGTAATTCAGCGGATTACTCCTACTTCCCTTTTTGGGTATTGGTGTGACTTGAGGAATTTTCCAGTCTTTAGGTACGGATCTTCCTGTGAGAGAGTGGTTGTGTATAATTGCTACATATGGTGCTACTTTATCAGCATACTCTGAGAGGAACCTGACTGGTATACAATCTGGACCGAAGGGCTTGCCTTTATTAACTGATTTAAGCTGCTTTGTTTCAGCGAGGATATCTACTTCTGTGTTTCTCATCTTGTCAGTTGCTCTTGATTGGAAGTCAGGAATATTTACTTCGTCTTCTTTGGTGAAGGAGTTTCGGAAAACCGTATTTATTAACTCTGCTTTAGTGGCACTATCATCAGTGACTTCACCGTTGTTATCGCGCAGTGAAGGTATTGATTGCGTCTTGCCACTGGTGTTCTTTATGTATGACCAGAATCTCTTTGCGTTTTCTGCCAGATTTCGAGACATAATTTCGTTGTGGAAATTATTAAAAGCATCTCGCATTGAAGTAGGCGCCATATTTCGAACTTCTGTAAAACTTTACCAATCTTTCCTTGAAAGTCAGCTGCTCGGTGCCGGCGGATAAATGCGATACTGCAGTGCTTGGGTAATCCCCAATTACGATGCAAAGTTCCTTCGGACAAGGACGCATCCATGTCCGAAGATACTCGAACTGCAGCGACTACTGCCGTTATACAATACACGAAATACATTTGCAGTATATTCTCGGCAAAAAATAGGTTCAATGGCTGTCTAGACGTCAAGATGTACTCACATTAAATACTCGTTTCCTTATTGAAGCATTACAATGTATAACAATTATGTAACCATGATCCCTTAATCGGAACAGAATTACGACCTAATATAGGAAGAACGTAAAGGACTGCTGGTAATAAGCTCCTGATTCGGCTACATACCTAGCTGTAATAGAAATACTCAAAGTAGATTCATGGCACGATAGACCGAAGATATATACTTGCATAGCTCTGAGCCCAGGTGATCCCATCGTTTGACAGAACTTTACAAACCACGAAATTGTCAGCGGAATTTGAGGGAAACTTTAACGTCTACATCTGCACTTAAGCTACATTATATTGTGTGGCAGAGGGTAGTTATGGCATATACATAACTTTCGAATAGTCCTACCTGATAATGGTCCAACTGATGAACAATACTCAAGAAATGCCGAACGAGTCTTTTGAAAACCACTTCTCTTGTGTATGAGGTAATTCCCTTCAGATTGTTCCAGGATATCTTAGATACTCCTCTGCTTCTCTATGACAATTTTTTTATTGGTCTTGCCTTTTTAGTCCATATATGACAGCTATTCTGAGGTATTTTCCGGTTGTTATAGTATCCAATGTTTTATTGCCAAACTCGTAACCTATGCACGTGCAGGACATTACATTTATTTACTTGCAGTGTCAACTAGACCAATCGTGAACTGTTTGCATGTCTTCCCGCATTTCGATACGGTTGTCTGTTGTTGCAACCTTCCTGCAGACAACAGCTTCGTCTGACAACCGCCCCAGACAGCTTACGACGTTATCCTCTAAGTCATTTACATACAGAGTATTGCAAACATTAATAGCCCTGTAGAGCTCCCCTGGGCTACATCTATCGACTTTTTCCCTTTAAGTTACAACTCTTATTACTGTTTGCTAGAACGTCCTGAAACCAGCCATTTGATCTGCTACTCGATAAGCTTTTATCAATGGCGTTTCGCGCAGATTTTTCTAGGGGTTCACTGGAAGGTTGTCCACAAAGTTTCAAATGACTAACACACATGGTTTAATAATAGTAAAAAAGAACTACTCTATGGAAATACATTTACTTTACGATTGACTTTGTCTCTAATAATCCATTCTCCGCTCATTAAGATCAGAGATTCTGTCAGTGAAGCACTCATTCAATTCATTGAATTCTACTATGCTGATGACAATGTTCTTCTCGATTGAGAGCGCTGCTACTGCTCTTAGCAGCTGCTGACTCATAGCACGAAGCAGAAAACCTTCATGTCCGCGTCAGACGATGTCACCGGTATGGTAACAGTCACCTTCAGGAGTTTCGATGTCTGACTACAATATTTCTGCAAATCATTTAAGAATAAGGATTCCAGAAATTTCTAAACTCATTCCTCGTGTTTGATATCAGAACTTTTGTTCTCAGTTTATTGCCTTCAAGGATGGGATTTATTTTGCAAGACGCCTGTAGCAATGTTTGCAGAAAGTGACCTGCATACAACACACACTTTTCGGAATTAAATAAATTTGCAGCTACGACATATCTGGTAAATTAAAAGCTTTCAGCAACTTGAGCGACAATGTTATCTCACACATATTTCGAAAAAGCCGTTACTTAACTCATTTTCCTGTCCACATCTCTGTGCAAGCTACAGCAGCTCTCTGCATGTGGAAATCATGTGAGGTACGTTAGTTCGATAATATTTTTGCAGTCTTCTACCCCTTGTTGTACACACAGTGGCTCAACTATTCATTTTTGTAATTGGCTGTACAATGCTGCATGATTGTAAATACAGACAACCATAATTGAAATGCTGGTGCCTTCATTTCAGACGTTGCACTGTTGCTGAAATAATTATAGTGGTTTGTCGAGATGGAATCTCGGTTTTCTCCAGGCATTCTACAAGTCACTATTTTCATACACAACTTGCACAGTCCTTGATTTAAAATTCCACCTTGAGTAGGAAACATGGCAGACTTTCTTACTCAGTATGTCAATTACACACTGTGAAGAATGTAGGAAAAACTAAGAATCTCACTAAAGTCAACGAAATATCTTCTAACGTCCCTATTTGGCTCTGTGCATAGGTTAAAATCAGATCCTGAGTTTCGGCATAAAAGTGAACTACATAGGCATGTTTAAAATGTTTATTCAGAAGAGTCTGTGCACCTGAAAGACGACCACTCGTGACACCTGTGCAATTGTAGCTCTGAGAAATAACTATACTCTCATTTCTCTAAGCGATTATCCTAAAGTTTTTGAACTCTGTTCGCGAGGTGTCTTGAATGTCAAAGACCTTGCTACAGATATCACGTTAGAGGAAACATATCTGACTATTATGATAAAAAGTGAAATTGTTGAAATCTCATTGTCGTACCTGCGCTAACTGGTACAGAATCAGTGACAGCAATTTTCTTTTTTGCTCTGACATAGTAAACATCCATCATACAAGAAAGAATAAAATTTTGAATATGTTTACATGTGCCTTTGAAAACAGCAGCCTTGTAAAGATGATCGTTACTTACAGTATCAGGTCCAGCAGTGAAACCTAAATGAAATCTAGAAGACGTTGGGAAATTCCTGGATTTGATGAGTTGCTGCATCCATAATTTCCAAGAAGTGCAAGCTCAGAAGCACAATAAACTACAACAGATCACAGAGTGTGTAACGATATTGGCGAATCTGATCATTGTGCCTAGAACCTGTGTATCGGGAGAATGACTGATGCATGCACAGTGACAGATGGTCTGGAAGCGGGTTCATTCGGGTACGTAGTTCCAATTTACATCCACCAGAGAACAGTAGTGCACAGACACATCCAAGAAACAGGTCAAGAGCACGTTTTTGCGAATTATTCTGTTTATTACATGAAGCCCTTTTGTTTATTTATCTCTTTACAGTTTGGTATATGCTTTTAGTAGTGTCAGCGATGTGCGAATGTGGTCTAAAGTAAACATGTAGATCACTGCTCTACTAAAGGACGTTGTACGATGGGGAATTTTTTAACGTAATATGTCAAGTAAGTTTATGGTAAAAGGAAAGCTAATTCGAGTACAAATGAAAATAGTTAATAACTTAAAGTATAAACAAAATATCAGAATGCTAAATATTTATTTCGGGAAAAAGTACAGTTCGAAAGCATGTTATTTGTTGATAGGTTGGTCATGAAAAACGCGGACTAACTAGAGAGAGTAATGTTTTTCTATTGGCCTTAAAGAAAACTGACCAATCAGAACAGAGTATTCTTCGTTCCTCATTTCTCTTGGAGATACAGAAAGCTTTCAGCAGTCTAGAGTACTCGTAGCACAACCTTTCAATGATACGGTCGTGTGTAGTAAGAGCTCCGAAGGAAGTTATAACTTGCCGGTTATCGTTGTGCTACACACCTCAAAAGTGCTTTAAGGTGAAGGCAATGTGCTTTTTAGAATGTACTGACTTTTAAGCAATTTACTGTATGAGAAAAGAGAGTAATTCCTCCTGGCATATTGAGCAGATTGGTGACTAAAAACTTGCGTGCATTAGACACCGAAAACTTAATAGCATGGCGAGCATTTTCATTTAAGAACAATCCGTGCTTAGTGCTTCGTAGATTTCATGAAACACGTTAAGATAAAGTTGCTAACGTGAATGAAAGTATTTTGCGCATACTGTGTTAAGATTAGCACGGTCTTAGAAGTGTACGCGTACAATATCAATGTTAAGAATAGAGCAAAGTTTTGCCAGCACTTCCACCTTTCACTCGAAATTAACACTTTTTCTCTTTCTTGATATAGTTACGTAGTATGCTGCCCGGTGCGAATTGAAATACCGTAGGATTCTGCTAGGCTTACACACCGCCGATCTGCTGCAGCGAGTTCACTGGTAGCTGCAGATAAAGAACGGAAGGAGCCGCGCCGCCGCAGTGTCTTCCCACTGGCTGCCTACAAGCTCTATCTAGTTGTTGTGTAAAACCGCTTTCCCTAAAATATTGTGATCTGGACAAATCCGTCTTTTTTCTTTTTGTCTTCTGTGACAAATGTCTGAAATCATCAACGCCTCATAACTAAGTACTTTTCTGTCATAGAGGCAGAAGAATGGATGATTTTAAATTTAAAATTTTTATGTTCTGTAGTATTCTGTCAGATGTATAATTCTGGGGGATCCACTGCTCCGCTTGCCACAAGACGAACCGACGCTTGCTCGTACTTTGTTCACTAAACGAGAGTGCGACAGGGAGAAGTGAAGGAAAACAGCATTAAGCTGGGTCTCGTTCTCTTCTGCTGTATCTCTTATTGACGATGATATTGAATTGAATGTCTCTGGATGTCTGTTTGTGCAATCCGTAATGATTTTTGTAGAAAATCTTCCTCGATCTCGAAGAAGGTCGTACTGCGTGATCATAAAACATGTTCCACATTTCCAGATCCGAACGGATTCAGTGATATAGGCCAATAACTATGTGTGTTTGTTGAAATCGCGGTTGACCTACCCTTTTTTCCAGCCGCTTAGGGCCTTTCGTTGGCCAACTAACTACGAGAAGTTGCTGTTCAAAGAGAAGCTATGACCAGTACTCCATTCTTCGGCTGCGTATATTCCTGTGTGTGATTTCTGTTCTAAAGGTACTAGAAATTTGCGTACAGTAAACGTATCCCATGGCTCACCACATGTAAGTTCTCATAGCTCTGCGTGGTAGTAAGGAACTGGTGCGATTGAAAGTGGGCATTAATGTTAGACTGGAAAAGTTAATTTGAGCTATTGCTTCTTGAATTATTCACTTGATAGTAAGTTGGCAACACCAGGGATCGTTTCAAAAGCAGCCGCATTTTGCAAAAAAAAGAGGCTCTGAGCACTATGGGACTTAACTTCTGCGGTCATCAGTCCCCTAGATCACACATCCATGCCCGAGGCAGGATTCGAACCTGCGACCATAGCGGTAGCGCGGTTCCAGACTGTAGCTAATAGAACCACTCGGCCATCCCAGCCGGCAGAATTTTGCACAAATGCAACAAAATTCAGAGCTTAGCGCTGTGTGGTGAATAGAGGAACGAGTTTATTGGTATGGAGCCTTCCGACAACATTCACCCAAAGTGAAAACTATGGGAACGGCAAAACTGTATGCGTCTCGGAGGGACATATATTCCTCATCAGATGCCTCCCGTATTACGAGCATGGAGATGTCTACCGCCAACAGGATGAAACGGAAAAGTGTATCAACTGCAGAGGCTGATGGTTGTTTCAGTAGACAACATTCTGTCGGCACGATACAATCATCGTCAGTCACTGCAGTGCAGAACTGCAGTACTATGGCGTTAATTTAACGTGTAAAATAAACTGACTTGGGACAGACAGAATGCAAGTGATGTGACAAAACAGTAATTGTCTCGACCTGAAACTGCGATATCACCTGTCGGGCTTGAACTGTGACGTATTGGTGTTTGGTGTTGTGGCGGGTGACGTCACACATGTGCGGAGCGTTGGTTTGTTTTCGTTAGGGACGTTTGTATTGTCACCTTATGCTGTGTTTGTAGTCTATATTGGATATATACATAGTGGTGCAAATTTTGATGGAATGAGCATGTTACTGGATCAACCAGTTTAGTTACGTAAGAGAAAGATGAGTTTATCGTGTTCTCCGGTTACGCTCCTAATCAACTAGAGTTTAAACTTTATCTTTGGTTGTCTTGGTAACGTGAGTACACAGTGATTACAACTTATGTGAACTTCGGCACATATTTTTTTCAAAGGTGAGCCAACTTGTAATGTAATGAAATTAATAACTTAGCGAATACTAATAGTAATATTACTGAAATAAGGAACGCTGATAGGTCGACAATAAAGAAAAACGAATGTCTTCAGAAGGTTATGGTAAATGAAGACTGGTTATTCTAACGTAAAATGTGAAGAACGTGATGTTAGTAATTGAAAGCAATGTACAAAGATGTAGCAGAATTAGTTGAGTTTGGTTGCCTACAGAATGAAGGCGCCAGATCCAGTTTAGCACGTAACAACTCACACAAAAAGTATTTACGAGTAATTTCAGGGATTTTGCAATTTTCTGTTGAGCTGTATTGGTGAATACATGTTACTGCATTTTATTCATCTCGCAATTTAAACCTTTCTGTATCGGTATTGGAGTATTCGTTGTTGTTACCATATTTCGTTAACTTTCGCGATATTTG
Organism: Schistocerca serialis cubense; assembly: GCF_023864345.2. Lineage (NCBI taxonomy): Eukaryota > Metazoa > Arthropoda > Insecta > Orthoptera > Acrididae > Schistocerca > Schistocerca serialis. Next base: position 91,365,263 of record NC_064645.1, read on the forward strand.
CTACCTGTACTGGTATTACTTTTTCGCTTTCTATACTTATATTACTTTTTGTTTTCTGTATTGGTGTCTGTCTTTTAAGTTAGTTTATATTTATAGAGTGATATCTTTGAAACCATCTGAATTTATCTAATTTGATGCTTTACTATTGCATTTTCGATGCAGACCTCTGCATGCTATTCTTCATCGTATTCTTCCGGTTGTTTTGTTTTGTATACGCCAGTATTTTTGGGGCTCTGTGGGTTTTACTTGAGAATATAACTCCCCAGATCCCCCTTAAGGCCCAATATTTATTATTTCCAATTTTTAAGTTTCTGAACTTCTTTTTTATATTTTGGTTTAATAGGAACTGTTGAATATGACGTCCTAATCGCCATTTTTAAATCAAAGTTGTGTTTCATCTTGAGGCTAGTGATGATGTTATTTATCAAAGTGGACGGGTGTTATCGAAGGCTCATGTCTTCCCCAATAATTCACCATACCTGAGACACAGTGCCGTACCCCGGCCGCGAGATTCGCCCCTGTTTGGTCTTAGGAGGGGAGGGGCGCACACAGCGCCAGCTGTCACCTCCACATGAAATCACGCCGGCCACAGCTGTTATTCAGTTTAATAAAGACGTAATGCGTTTTTACGTCGCAGGCTGTCAGTTGTTGGACGGGTGAAGTTATTACATCGGTTAAACGCTCGAGCGATGAGTTGTGATGCTGTAACGACATAACAACACAAGTTTTTGCCCCAGATGTAAGCTTTCCCGTTATACAGTAGTAGGCAAGCATAAGTTCTCTACATTCTGTAATTTCCTGCAGGCGATATTATCAAGTGCGCTGCTGCCAAGGCACCCATGTTGATTAGTTTGATTCTGTTTAGAGCGAAGATAACAGAATATCTTGTAGTAGTGAATCCTGTCGTAGGTGTTCTGTAGATGAGCAGGATGAAGCCAGAGCATTGTCAACTTGGACTACTCTTACATGGGCTGAGTTTCTTACGAGAGTGTATACTGTGGAAAGTCATTTAGACTTCTTACGGGAATTTTGTGGATTGTCACCGGGAGACGTGTGTGGAACTCTTTTAAAAACGACCAACGTTTATGTCCCGTTTTAATTATTGGACTATTCTACGAAATGTACAAAAGTAGTACGATCAGGAAAAACACGTAGTTCGTTAGATGCCAACTGACGATACATTAGGGTATTATTTTGGTCCCGTCCTGGGTTAAAGAACACACGCTACTAGTCACTGTTATAGAAAGTTATTTAAGTACAATTACTGTTGGCGATTACTATGATTTATGCAGTGTTATGTGTTATTTGATTGTTGTGAATTTTACAAAATGCAGTAGCTTTGTTTTCACAGTTTGGCTTAGGAGGCCAAAAGTTTCCTTGTGACACGCTCACGGTTTCTCTGAGAGATAGCTACAGAGTATCCGACAATCGCAGAGGAGGAGTGCTCCAAGCTGCAACTGATTTGGAAATTATTGTATAGTGCGAAATACTTTGACACTCGACGGCAAGGCCGGCCGGGGTGGCCGAGCGGTTCTAGGCGCTACAGTTGGAACCGCGCGACCGCTACGGTCGCAGGTTCAAATCCTGCCTTGGGCATGGATGTGTGTAATGTCCTTAGGTTAGATAGGTTGAAGTAGTTCTAAGTTCCAGGGGACTGATGACCTTAGCAGTTAAGTCCCATAGTGCTCAGAGCTATTTGAACCAATTTTTTCGACATCAAGACGTCTCAACATTCCATTTGTTGTGATGGAAACAGGAACTATTGGCAGGAAAAGTAGTTATATATGACCTAGTTAAGGAATAAAAACTTACTGCGCGTACATAGTGTTGTTAAGTAAAACTGCAACAGTATTCGTTACATGGGAGCTTTTCAGATTCTAGTAAAATAATACAAATAAGTGTAGCCATTCTGAAACTAAGACCGTATTTGAGCTCATAAACCCAACAAAGAAAGGTTCTCAAGCAGCACTGCAGCGTTCTCATATAACGAGTTCTGACAGCGGCCATCTAACAACTTTGTGTCGAAATCACCTGAAACACCGCAAAAAGGGTAAAGTATCGTTATATGAAAAACTACACCAGCAACAGAGATGTTCAAAAACTTTCACGAATTAGTAATTACAACCAGGAGATTTATTGATTTGCCTTGTGTTTATCCCCACTTACGAGTGAACCATGACTTTGGTTTTATTTCAGATACTTCACTGCACATTCAAATGGCCGTAGTAACACTCTCATAGAATTTAAACGTCCGCTTAAGTTTGCTTCAGATTTCATTTTTATGTCGTTTCATTATCCTTCAGTTAATGTAAATCAACCATTCACAAATTTAGCTAACTTTTACATCTTCGGAATATGAGATACCTATGTTCGTCCTTCCATTTAGCAAATGGGTCGTCCAGTAGCTTTAAATTCTATGGCTTCGTGCGCTGTGTTATATCAACGTCACCAGTTTCCACTTTTGATGTAACAGATCAGAGTCCTCCCGATAGTTTCGTCTACTCCCATGTAATGTTAGCAAACAGGGGGGATCGGTGAAGTTTTATTCTTACCAGACCTGAATATCGTGTAGCCCACACATGTTTCTAGTGGGGCTTATTAAATTTAAATTGTATCGAATGAAGGATAAGCTAAAATGCATCAGCTTATTTTTTGTGGTGGCAATATATTTAGAAAATTCGTTAAAATGGTACATACCAGCAATGTACTGAACGAAATCACAAGAATAAACAAATTCAGGGGGTGTGTACCTAACTTTTTCATAACTATTTGGAAGACAGTTATTGAAATGTACAAGTCACAGTGCTGTTCAAGCTAGTATAAAAGTGTGTGGAGTTGGAGACGATGTATGCTTGTATTTAGCAGCAGACGGTTTTGCTATCACATTATTCTGGAAAAAAAGATAATCCGGTCTGGCAGCCCTTAAGCACAGTGTAACCAAGAACATTCTGAAAGTTGTTTAGAAAACTGTGACGAATACAATTCACATTACTATTCCATTATCGTACTGCATAACACCGAGACATCTTAAAAAGAAAAATTATTTCTTTCACCTTATTTTGTTTCCATATCTGTAAACTATCAAGTGCAGTACCGAACTACCTCTTAATTTTATTTTATGTCACCTTATCCTAGTCTTTTGTGGTGTAGGCCGTGAGTTGTTACCTGCCATTTCCACTTTTTATGTATTCCATCTACTGTTAGCAGGTACTATGAACTACATTGTGCTTTATCATAGAGACTAGAAAATACTCCTTGTTTTATTACTGAATTTAAATGTGTGTACCAAACTTTTTCGCCTTAAGGTACTAGACGTTTCAGAAGTCTATAAAATACAATATATTTCTAATCATTTTTTATCTACGCACAATGTAAACTGCTACTGACTAAAAATGGTCCAAATATTAACAATGTTATCATGAAATCATTACTGGGTTTAAGTCACACATCCTGATTTCGTTATATTTACGATGCAACAAACATTCTCTGTATCACTTTTGCTTCTTTTGTGACTGCGTTATTATTTCACACAAGTCGTTAGGAACAGTAAAGAAAGTAACTTATCATTGTTATCTAACGAAGTACATTAAAATTCCCCAAATATTATTAAACTATTTCATTATTTTTGAGACAGCATTACTGTGTCATTTTCTTCGGGTTGAAGTTAACTGCACAGCCATGAATATTGCGTAATACTTTAGACTGTGACAAAATCCTAGCGTCAAGGTGATCGAGACTTATGTGCTGCACATCTGGCTCATGTCATACCCCCATAAATCTCACAAACGACTCTTCTTTAGTTTTGGTGAAATAAATAAAAAATGAAATAAAAACGTGCCTTCTAAAAACAGCATTTTCCTCAGCAACATTAGCCCCGAAAGTAAATTTCAACGTCATAACAAATCATACTGCATAAGGGCCAAAGTATAAATAGCAGCGGTGATGAACTCTCTCTGAATTCTCAGTCGAACATAAGGCACCATTAATTTCTTTGTTTACTCATTTGAGGTTACATCCACATGCTAATCAATTGTTGTTTGCCAATCTAGTTCAGTGAATTGCAACATCAGTTTGATTACACTAAGCGTGCTTTGATTTATGTGTCCCACGCAAAGACACTCGCCATGCTTCTGTTATAAGCAGCATCTGAGTTTGTTTACATACCAACTACTTCATAAACAGATACACAGATAAGCCAGAATGTTATGGCCGCCGATCTACTGTCGATGTAAATTCGTTCAGGCGATAGCAGCGACACATGGCGAGGAATGACTGCTAGTCAGACAAACGCACAGTGCATGTTGTATATCACAAGGGCAAGAGCGTGATGGAATGGAGTGTGTTGAGCGGTTCGATGAACACAGTCCCGATTTCCAGTTGATGTGTTGGCTCACCTGTCTCGACACATGTAAACCCTATCGAAGACTTCTGGGCATGTGGCGACAGAGCTCATGGCACCCCTCCCCGGAATTTATGGATTTAGGTGACTTGTGTGTGCAGGTGTGATGCCAGCTCCGTCCACTGACCTACCAAGGCTTCACTGCATCCCTGCCACGACACGTCCACATTGATACCCGTGCCAGAGCTGGACATACCGGCTGTTAGGTAGATGGTCATAATGTTGTAGCTGATCAGTGTAGTTTCTAAGTTAAAGTATAGACAGTCGTCAATGAGTGAAAAATGTACGCTGATAGCTTCAAATGTTGATTACCTTCTAGTTCCTGCGTGTGTAGGGCCATATTACTTGTGGCTCACTGTGTTGAATATTGGATGTCGGGATTATGGAGACTACTTTGTTGTCCTTAGGAGCAGTGATTTTGTAGTCACTCTAGTCTTTTGAGTGTTATCATTAATGTCATTGATTTTCCTACTCTTTTTATAATTATGCTTAGTGTCAATGATATTTCTGTTAAACGTAGTTGGCAGATGTTAATGTTGCACAAAACAGTTTCTTCCATTTCCATCGACGAAGAGGTAATGACTGATGCAGCTCGCATCGGGGGCAGACTCGAACGAGTTTTATTCGGAAGAACCTTCTATTTGTTTCCATTAATCTACTAAAAGGAACCACCGAAATGTAGATCTTGTTGGTCGGAAGAGAATATGAACCACAGTCAACCCCAATGCGAGCCGTCTATATTACCACAACGCCGCCTGTTGCAAGTAAAACAATTAACTAGACTTGTTATATCATCATTCCAAAGGTTTAATCGATTGGTAACTGTGGTTTCAGGTGGTATTGGCCACGGTATCGCGGTCGCACATTTTAGCAGGCAGACGGTCTTCTCCAGACGTCGCGTTGGTGGCCACGCGTCAACACATTCAGCGTCTGGCATGGTGGCTCTCAAGAGCTGCGCGGTGTGATGTACAGACCTCCTAGGTGGGCATGGAGGGCACCGGAGTGATCTGCGACAAATATAAATTTCAAAATAATAAACGTCGCCCTATTATGGTGAGTTGATATAACATCTGTAAAGGAAAGTGGTAAATTATCATAGGACCACATGCTAACAAATGGTCAGTTTCTGTATCCATAGAAGGGATGTTTCTATCGCGCCAACTCAAGAACCCTAGAATACTAATTATCGCAAATATGAAAATTACCGACAGTGAATGTTTGCCTATTTACTCCTCCCGGAGTGTTATCTATTGTGGTGAAATGATCTACTAAATTATTGCATCAGATGGTAGATAGTTGTTACAAGGATCAGAATATTTGTGAGTTAGTCAATATCTCACGCAAACGCATGTATTATCCTCACCGAACTGTATTCATTATGGAATGGAGAGAATTGTGACTGTTGCTAAATCCATCCCTACCAAAATAGTAGAGTTTCTTAAAACAAGTTGTGTAAATGTTCAGTTCAAATTCGGAGAGCTTCAAGGATAAATACGGACAGAAAAATAAACGATCATGCAGCATAAGAAATGGGATTAAAATACCAAGTATAATCGTGGGAGGCTGAAGGTGAAACTTCGCTGAGAACTTGATAACAGTAATGGGCGGCAGGGGACATAGGAAAACGTTTTCTGAAAGGCTCTCCCTCATCTGAAAGTGTAGGCAACGGTATTGTATGTACCATTGATTCTTGAGTTTAAGTATATCCAACCAATACTAGAGCTGAAAGATACGTATGCCGTGAAAGGATTTTGTATCTGATCAGAGTTTACAATTGGTATAAAAGAACAGCAGACTATAGGTTCCGAGAAAGTTTATGGGTCGACCATAGAATTTTGTAGCCATGGTGATATATCTAAACTGACACCATTTCAGTTATATTAAAAATCGTAAAACTCTAAACTCGAATAATATCTTGAAGACTCCCCTTCTGTAGGGAGGTAGCATGTGATCATGAAATGAGAAATACTCATAGAAACCAATATCCGTTGTCCTTTACACAGATCGAAGTACCACTCACCGTAACAGCACCGCCTTAATCCTCCTCCTGCAGCCGTCTCTGCAGCAACTCCACGAAAAAGGCGTCCAGTGTGAACTGACGCTCCTGTTGGAAAAGATCTTATTACTTTCATGTTATCTAACATGTGAAGTGATTCACAATTTGTGCTAGTTCCTGTCATATACAAGTATAACGAATTGTAACATTTACCACAAATTCGCATGGTTCAGGTATCGAAATTAAGAATATAGTAATTCAATTTAGTATCCAACTAACACAATTCGTTTCACATCTCAGATACTATTAATACTAACAAGTAACTAATATCCCATTATCTTTAACATTTTCTGTGTACGACTGGTTAATGATGTGCTTCTTAGGTTATGCCGTGTTGTTGTTCCTGCTTTATGGTCAACATTTCAACAAGTGACCGAGCCATTTTCTTCAGATCGTGAGACGTTTCCTGACTGATATGAGTCAAGCAGAGAGTACATTACCGCAAAGTTCGTAGCACATGAAGATGATGGCTGGGACGTCCGTTGAAGTATTGTGCACAAAATGAACACAACAATTCGGCCTAACACCCGGAAGCAGACCAGTAACTAGTACCATCTTCGAGAGTAAGTTATCATGTAATGAGAAAACGAAAATTTCATTTTGACACCAAATGCTACTATTCCTGATACTGTTCGCATTTATACTAACCGGAGCAGGACGGACTTCATTCTCTTCCTGCAGCCGCTTCTGCAGAATCTCCTCAAAAAAGGCGTCCAAAGTGAACTGACGCTCCTGTTGGAAAATAACTTATTAGTTTTATGTCACCCAACATGTGCAGTATCCTAAATTAATACTAGTTTCTATCATATAAAAGTGTTACGAAGTGTTACATTTGTCATAAATTGAGCACTGTACAGGTATCGGTATTTAATATTTAGTAACTCAATTTAATATCCAAGAAACACCAGTCGTGTGATGTCTCAGCAACAATTAATACTAACAAATATCTAATATCCCATTATCTTTAACATTTTTCTGGGCACGACTGGTTAATGATGTGCTTCTGAGGTTATGCCGTATTGTTGTTCCCGCTTTATGGTCAACATTTCAGTAACTGACCGACGCACTTTCTTCAGGTCGTGTGGCGTTCCCTGACTGGTTTGAGTCCAAGCAGCGTGAACACATTAGTGCAAAGTTCGCAGCACATGAAGTTGATCGCTGAGACGTCCGTCGAAGTAATGTGCACAAAATGAACACAACAATTCGGCCTAATACCCGGAAGCAGACCAGTTTCTAGTATCATATTCGAGAGTAAGTTTTCATGTAGTGATAAAACGAGAAATTCACTTTGAAACCAAATGCTCCTATTCCTACTACTTTGTAATTTACACTCACAGAAACAGAAAGGTCTTCTTTCTCTTCCTGCAGCCGCTTTTGCATTATCTCCTCAAAAAACGAGTCCAGGGTGAACTGACGCTCCTGTAAGGAAAAGAACATATTAGTTTGATTAGTCGTAGAGCATGCTAGGTAATTCAGAGATAGCGCTAGTTCTTTACATGTACATGTGTTACAAATTCTGCAATGTCGTCTTCAACCAGTCGATCGCGTTGGCAGCATATTAAGTGCGCCTCTGCCCCAGAATATGTTTCACCATAATTCTTTACAACTGGAGAGGGATGTTACCTTTCTCAAGCCTCTCACATAGTTATTTGCTCAGTGTTAACAAATACCACACCCAATTTCCCGGAATGATAAATGGTTAGAATCAACTGTCCATGTCTCGGGTCAGTGTTAAGTTTAATGGGCTTCAATACAATTGTCAGAATTGTTTAAGCAGCATTCAGGTTCGATTATCAACATTAGCTTACCTAATGCGACAAGTCCGGATATATTGTGGTAATAACACGGAGGGGAGGATCTAGGGCCAGTGGGATCCAGGGGAAAGAGCCAGCATAATGCAGCAAAGGAGCCCTGCAGGGAACATAGCGAGAGACACAGTGTGCGGCTACACTGCAGGTCAGAGAATATACGACTCTGACGTGCTAGAGGCTTTTTCTAAGGGCTTCATACTCATGTTAAACGACCACTATATCTGTGGCGCATGTAGTATTAGAATTCCTATAGTACATATTTTACGGCGCTTTATCTTTAGATGCGAAGGCAGAAGTAAGTTTGGAAGAGGTCTCAAGCTCTTTGTTCTACTTAAAGTCAAGACCACTATGGCAAATTTTAATAATTTTATGTAGGTCTGGAGATAAGCTCAAGTTTTAGAATGATGACTATTGTGAACTGTTGAGTGACTAGCACATCCCACTTCGCTCCAGTGATCAACAAATCCATCCATCCATCAGTGACATTCATTGCCACCGGTATTTTGTATCTGATCACGATCCAGAAGAGCAGTATGCTAACCACATGCTCCTCCATACAGTGACGTCTATCGTCTGACGATGACGAGGCGGTCGATCGGTACCTTTGGAACTTCAGAGAAATGATTGGACGGAGTTAGGTAGTTAGGTGGTATTTTATATAATCGTCACAATCATCACTCGTGCAGAGATGCCTATCTAAGACGTGTTATTTACAATGACGTGTCACATGGGATGTTTATAGCGAAAAAATATTCATTTACAGTAAATCGTGACAGTCTGTAATATCAACTGACCACGTTACGTACAATCAGTTAGCTCTCAGACTTTACTGCTTTGCGTGCTATGCCACTGCAATATAACGTGGCTCACCTTTACAGTACCCCGAACAGCGACCAAGTTGTTCTCCAGTCGCAGACCCTCGTCTTTCTCCCCTCCCAAACACCGGGAGAAAAACTTCTTCATGCGGCGGAACATTGCTGTAACGATAACAAACAGCACATTAGACATGACCAGACCGTGTCTACGAGTAAGTTTTGCAGCAATGTCTCACAACTCGATCGCAAGAAAAACCTGGAACCGTGACGTCATGTCTGTAACCTTAGCTTTTGTAGAAAAGCAGCTGCTTGTATCAAAAACGACATGTACAGTCTATATAATTGATTGAGCTTATATATTTTTTACTAGTTGAGAATTTGTTACTTTAATTTTGTGTCAGTAATTCGTAGAGCATGAATCAAAACAATAACAGTTATTCGAAGTTTAGCAATCGCGAGTTCATTACGTGGTACTTTTACTCTGAAGAGAATAAATTTGTTTTGATAGCAACTAACTGAAGGCTTATCTATTAGACTAAATTTAATTAGCAAGTCATTACAATACTACAAAAGTTTCAGATATACAGCTGCTTCGCCGGCCGGTGTGGCCGTGCGGTTCTAGGCGCTTCAGTCTGTAGCCGCGTGACCGCTACGATTGCAGCTTCGAATCCTGCCTCGGACATGGAAGAGTGTGTGGTCCTTAGGTTAGTTAGGTTTAAGTAGTTCTAAGTTCTAGGGGACTGATGACCACCGATGTTAAGTCCCATAGTGCTCGGAGCCATTTGAACCATTTTTTATGCAGCTACTTCAGATATTACAACTTCAGAGTTTGTCATCTATTACAGCATGATATGCAGAATATCTTCCCCTGGGGCAGGAACAAAAATTTGTTTTTTATGTGTGTTGGTGGTGGGATGAAGTTACTAATTAATAAACTACGCTACAATCTGATGGCTATACCTTCCGCGGTATATGACGAGGATACAATTTATATGCTATCCTTATTACCGAGTCAGTATATTCTCTCAGGGCTGCACTGTCCCTTCTTTGTGTCAGTCATCGAGAACCCTACATCTAAATTACACTTCATTGCCATGTGAGCTAAACAGAAACGTGTACGACGTAATAACTATATCTGTGGTTGAAATTTACGCACCGGTTTATACATGAAGAAAACTTAAAAATAGCTTATAAACAGCTAATAGGTTTAACATTTGACAGTGCTCCAAGACATTAACTGACAGGAAAAGATAATATTTTTGCTACAAATCCATGTCGACTCAGTATGACACTACACAACCAGAACGTGTTTACGACTTTTCTTTTTCACCGACGGCAGAAGATAAAAGCATGAACCAACGATAGGACATACCGTATGTATGTGTAATCGAAAAGGAGAGTGATAGGTGACACCATTCTATTTGTGAAACTAAGCTATAAAATTGAGAATACATCATTCCAGCAGTTGAACATTGGCAAAAACTCAGTGAGGATATCTCTCTCTACAAGTCAAGCATTTTCGGAACTTTCTGAAGTTGCATTACATATTGAAAAAATGTACTGGAATGGCACTTGCCTCTTGGTGAGTATAGTCTATATACCTCGCTTCTGAAACAGAGCGTTCGCTTCATTCAAAGCTTCTAATGCTCCCCAAGAACTTGTTCTCGAAACACAAAATCCAATACTATATCGCCTGAATCAAAATTATAGAATCCTTTACTCAAGAACTCAAGAAACTAATTCGTTTCGATACTCCAACTACTCCAGAGAATACGGAAGTCATTATTATGCAATGGTCCACCACAGTTAAACTGATTTTTGTTAGAAAACCCTGCGATCAACATTAGGCAGCAACCTCGATAACTGCAGAGAACAACGTTGTACTGGAACGTTGATATCAATGGTTAAACAAGAACTGCAATGAAAATTTTCAGTAATTTGAATCTATGTAAGACGAAATAATCATGTTTTAGCACTGACAAATATGCAGCGAAGCCTTGAATGTTGAAAACGTCCGCACAGTTAATAAACTCCCAAGTGATCTAACAGTTAAAAAAATCCTCAGAGATAGTGCTTTAATTTCCTTAAGCAACAGGGAAGTTAGAATTTCATATTATGGTGCCAAGTCAACTCTGTATAACTATACACAGTTGTAACCAGTTTCCAACGTGTTTTCTTCTTCGCAGACGGATGATAAGTCTAGCAGTATAACCCTGCAACGATCATAGGCAATATGTAATTGTAATCGACGAAACAGGAAGGTCGGTTACACTGTTTTCATTGTGAAAGTAAAAATTAATGTAACTAGAGACCGCTCCGAGTCTACCACAACAACCACTGATAACTTTTACTAACAGTCCGATTATATTATTGGAGTAGGCGATAACAAGATAGACTATTATGGTCAAAAGCAAAAATAAAAAATATTTTGTAGCGGATTCGTTGTGCAGCTTTAATGGATGTTAACAACTGTATTGTGCAATAGACAGCTACGACGGTACGTTTCATTAGGGACCATCGAATTTGGTCTAAAATCAGACCATCATCGATCCCGAAAACCGTCTCAGCTATGCTTTCATGTATATTGCAATAGCAGTTATCAAACGTAGATAGCTCGACCATTGGTATTATCTGTATAGACATTACATTGGTAAAAATGTCTATGAAGTCAAATGGACATAATGGACATGACAAGTTAATGTCAATGACGGAACACTGTACATCCGGAATTGCTATTCCTATTACGCAAGTTCATAGCTGAGATTGATTTTAGGCTTGATGACGGTCTGATCCTCGACCAAAACATACATTCTCTCATAAAATGTACCGTTATAGTTGTGATTGCATAATGCAGTCCTTTCGAAGAGCATATGAAATGGAAGTAACGTGACTGCTGCAGAAACTGACTGGGCAGAAACAAAAAGTAAAAGTTTATAAATCTAAGATCAATTTAACGAAAAAATCGAATAATATCTTACACAAATTCCTCTGTAATAAACTCAACGGAAATATAACGAAAACACAAAATTTGATTCCATAAGTTAAAAAATTATGACTAACATTACTACTCGTTCCTCTCAGGACAACTTCTACAATGTACTTAGGTTCACGGCTAACACCATCGTAGACAGTTCTCCCATATTACAAAAATAGATAAAGAATTGCATCAATCAACATGATAAAAATTATCATTAATCACTTCACTCACAAAAATTTATCTTCTGCTCTTAAGGTACTGCCTAACCTCACCATCGTATATCGTTCGAAATACAGAAAGAAACAGTTAAATATATGTAAGAAAAAAAGGAAAAAATAATAGTTAATAGTTTCTCCATTGATAATATAACCTGTGGCCTTAAGTTACCCCCTCCCCCCAATAAACAACACCATCGTATATCACGACAAATTTGGAATAAACAGCATATTTTACAAACTTTGTAAATTAGAATAGTAACTAACACAAACACAGATAGCATTTAATAACAGACCGCTTACACGCTCTGCAACGTAAAGTCATGACGTCAAGAGGACGTCATGGGCGAAACCACACGCATAGAATCTGAAAGAGCACTTGACAAAGTTGTCACTGTTGAACTAAGCTGTTAATTTGAGAATACATGATGAAAGCACATGAACTTAAAAAAATTAAGTGTAGAGGTCTAACTCTACAAGTAACCACATGACGTTTGAAACTCCATAAAAAATTAAAACGAAATGCTATTTCACGTTATTACTGTTAAGAACATCATATTCCGTAATCACACCACACTCCTCCACATGCTTCAATTTTCCAGTACTTCTCCACTAATACAATTTCGTTTATTAGCTTTTAAGATATTCTCACTCGAGATGATTGTGTATACTCAATAAATATACAAAGTTAAATCAATAGCTCATACATACTGCGGGTCCGATGCAGCTGGCCTCCGAAGCTGGGCGTTCGCATTGCTGAGAACTTCTGAAGCTCCTCAAGAACTTTAAAATGTTTCGCTAGATGTGCTCGAAACACAAAATGCAAGACTGCAATAATTAATTCACATCTGTAGCTCCTTACACTCAATAACTCGCAGAACGAATTCGTATGGATACTTCGAGTACTCCAAAGAATACGGAAGTAATTGCTACACAACGGTCCACAACGGTTTACGTGAGATGGCATTGTTGTTTACATACCCAATATCCTCCCCTCTTAGCCGAGTCGTCAGCATGACGAATGTCATACCTAAAGACCCGAGTTCCATTCACGAATGTGTCGGGAGATTTTTCTCCGCTCAGGGACTGGGTGTTGCGTTGCCCTTATCATCGTTATTTCATCCCCATGGACACGCAAGTCTCCGAAGTGGCGTCAACTCAAAAGAGTTGCACCAGTCGAATGGGAGGCCCTAGCCACACGGCATTTCCATTTTATCAGTAAACCGAAATCCCAGTAAAGCAATAACGTTTAGCAACGTGGATATAAATGTTAGACAACCACTGAAACAAAATATTATATAAGTCAATTGTACATTTCAACTTTTCATAAAATAGCATCGAAGCACAACGACGTCGAATGCTGATGCCCTCGATCCCGCTTTTAGTCATGTATTGAAATGTTATGTCACGCGTAAAAATTGATTCCTTCAGCGCATGTGACTTCCACCAGGTTCGACGTCCGTTTGTGTGACTCCACTAATTGTTTCCTAGTGTAGTGATTTTCTATATTGAAACCAGGTTGTCAAGGGAAGGCCGTAATCATTTACTATTGGTTGCCTTTAACAGTTACGCACATTTATTATTAAAGAAGTAGTTCCAGACTCAACAATATATTAAAAAATATTAGGCTTTATTAATGAAGGAATAAACGACAGTGTAAATAATAGTGTTTTCAGTGCGTTACAATTTAGCAAAGCACCATAAAATCCTGATACTCATAACGTTTAAAAAGAAAAAAACAAGGCACTGTGATGATGACTGAAGGCCTTACACTCCAAGAAAGACAGTAAATTAAGAATGTTTAAGAACTCGCTGCAATTACAACTTATAGGTATTGAAATATTAGAAGTAAGAGCCCACAAACACAGTAGAAGGTATCAGACGCCACGAATGGCAGAAAATAAGGTTTTAAGGCTTACTGCTAAAACAGAAATATCGAATTAATTTTTCACAGCAAATGACCACAATCATGACTGAAGGCCTTACACGCCAGGAACGGCAATTATATAAAAAATTTAGAAACCTACTGTATAACAGCAAATAAAAGCAAAGGTTAATTAAAAGAAACAAGCAATTGACAACGAAACAGGTGAAATAATATGATGGTAATCTTGTAACACAATCCTTACACTGATACAGTCTGGCCTGCAACGGAGGTTGGAAACCTACAAACAGCACCAACGCGAGCACCAGCACGGCTCATATACCCTTCGATTAATCTCCTCATCGCGAAAATGGAAGACTTGCTAATGCGACACATCACATGCCTCATACATATTTTTATTGGCCTCGTCCATGTTTTTTACTACTTTGTTAATACAATCAAATTATAAATTGAACGAGTGTCCTTTTTACGCAGGGTGGTCCATTGATAGTGACTGGGCCAAATATCTCAAAAATTCGTGAATATTCGTGAAGTACGTAAAGAAATATGAATGTTTTAGTTGGACCACTGTTTTCGCTTTGTGATAGATGGCGCTGTAATAGTCACAAAGTACGTGGTATCACGTAACATTCCGCCAGTGCGGACGGTATTTGCTTCGTGATACATTACCCGTATTAAAATGGACCGTTTACCAAGTGTGGAAAACGTCGATATAGCGTCGATGTATGGCTATTGTGATCAAAATGTCCAATGAGCGTGTGCTATGTATGCTGCTCGGTATCCTGGACGACATCATTCAAGTGTCCGGACCATTCGCCGGATAGTTGCGTTATTTAAGGTAACAGGAAGTGTTCAGCCACATGTGTAACGTCAACTACGACCTGCAACAAATTATGAAGCCCAAGTAGGTGTTTTAGCTGCTGTCGCCGCTAAACCGCACATCAGTAGCAGTCAAATTGCGCGAGAATCGGTACTCTTAAAAACGTCGGTGTTGAGAATGCTACATCAACATTGATTGCACCCGTACCATATTTCTATGCACCAGGAATTGCATAGCGACGACTTTGAACGTCGTGTACAGTTCTGCCACTGGGCACAAGAGATATTACCGGACGATGACAGATTTTTTGCACTCGTTCTATTTAGCGACGAAGCGTCATTAACCAACAGCGGTAACGTAAACTGGCATTATATGCACTATTGCGCCATCTCTCACAAAGTGGAAACAATGGTCCAACAAAAAAATTCATATTTCATAACGTACTGTACGAATATGTAATAAAACTGGTGGTTCCTATTTTAAAAAGCGCAGTTGATATCCGTTTGACCTATGGCAGCGCCATTTAGCAGGCCAACCATAGAGTCATCTGGTTTCCCCCTTCAAGCTAGACAAGTTTCGTTCTTTGTAGTTTTCTCGTTTGACGCTTATTTTTTGAGGTATTTGGCCCGGTCACGATCAGTGGACCACCATGTACATTTTAATTGAAGTTCTCCTAAAAAGAATCATTTTAAAAGGCGTACTTCAAAATAAGCTAGGCTGGGTTTGAGAACAGACGCCCAACATGCTGCCTTGAAATGTACTCTTCCGTTCTGGAACTTTTCCTGGAATTCCCAGGCGGAAGGATACTAGCCAGAAGGTAAGATGCTGCATAGATTCTCCGTTAGGTCACCAATGCGATGTCGAGGCAGGTGTGGAGGCAGTGGAGGGAGTAAGTCTCCTTGTCACCGAGTCCTGCCTGCTGTTTCGACGTCCTAGGCTACCAACTTCAGGTCAAGCTTGATCAGATCACAGCAGGAGCTTTTCGCAGCAGCTGGCGTCATACTAAATTACCCGCGGAGCTGATGCAAATCGTAACTATAGGTACCTGTCGTTAGATAAGATTAGAAAAGTCTACATTTCAACAGCATTGGTTTGTAGCATTATGTTACAGTCTGATAAGCAGAAAATCTCCTGCTCACTCTCCATTGCCACCATACGCCTACCGTCATATCACTCAGTTATCCTTTCAAAGCGGACGTGCTACAATACAGTAGCTTGCAGTGGAGAGCTTCACTCATTATCACAATGGATGCATATTTCACGTAGGGAAACAACAAGTAATTTTTAACGTTATCAGTGTTAGACGATCTGTTTCAGTAACTAATGAAAGTATAAATAGTTTTATCATTTCAAATTTCTTCGGTGGTTCAGGAAGTAAGTATCAGTCTAGGCCACAGGGTTCTATCCGACGTTGGTCAGAAGCTTTTTTTTTTTTTTTTTTTTTTTTTTACATATACCGCTTCTTTCAAGTTCGACAATGATTTCTGTTAATGTGATAAATGTGAGGTTAGTCTATGGCTTGTATTCCATGTTAAACTGCAGAGCCACCTGTAACAGACTCGCTAAATCAATTAAAAGAATGGAGGAAGCAACACTTCCAAACTATTACGGTGTTCGAACCTGCTTTCGTATTGATGATTCGAGTTTTACTATTACATTTATACATTACATCGATTATCCTTGTATACTTCAGTAATATTTTTAAATACATTTGAGTGATTAGCTGAGTATACACTCCTTTCCCCTCAGAGCGAAGGAATAAAATTACGCTAAACAAAATTTCCTTCTTTTTAGATTAAATAACACAATGGGATTATGTGTTAGATAATACTCTGGAAATCATAAATAATAATTTTATTCCTTATCTTCTTTTTCCTAAAACCATTAAATCCGTCGTACAAGAGATACTATTGTTGTTGTTATGGTTTTCAGTCCGAAGATTAATTTGATACTGCTCTCCCTCCTACTCTCACATAGCTGCAAAACTACTGTAAATTGCATCCAGAAAAACAGGTTGTTGTCTCAGGTAGGGTCCTATCAACCAATCCCTGATATATCCTGGTATAAAACATGTGGAAACAAAATACATTATCTGTCGCCTAAAGGGACACTATTTTTTTTCTCAGATGTCGATGTCCGAAACTTCATGTCATAGCTGCCAAAAGGCGGCAGTGTCTGACGACGCAATAAATGCATCAGTTTCTCTTTAAGTGGACCTGGACGTGCACGGGCTGCATTTGCATAGCTCGCTCTCAGTGCACATTACTCTTCATCTACAATGAATAACATTAACTCAAGCTGTATAAGGATATTTATTAAAATATCTCCTACAGTTTAAGAATTACAGTTTTTTGCCTAATAGGTGTTTTTATAATACACTTCCCATTCAGGTACCATTTACGGTATATCATCGGTCTAATAGCATTCAGACTGTGACAGACTGCTGTCAACAATCACAGGAACACATTATGCCTCTCGTTTCGTAGTTTGGAGTTTATCTGAGGAAATAGGAAAAGCCTTATTATACCACATTATTATTTTGTCTAAAAAATACCGCTAAAATTATATACAGAATGAAAAAACATAGATAATTTCTGCGATGTATTACGCACAATACAAAGATGCTATCCCATTCTTCACTTGAGGGAAACTTGGTGAACATCGATGAAACCATTGAAAAGTTATATGTACCCAATGATCTGAAAACGTAGTTTCGAGAATATGAGAAAAGAATATTCGCAGTGTTTTTGACGCATCGTATGCCTCTTTCAGAACATTCCAGCAGCATAATCTTCCTGGCCAGCTGCTTCTTTATCATCTGTAGACTTCTTCAGGGGCCTTTTCCTTACACTGGCTTCCACAGCTTCAACTACTCGCTGACAATATATGGCAGACTGAGCAGCTATCCTATTATTTGTTGGCTGGATGCCTAATTTGTCCATGACTTTTATCCTGATGGTTACACCATCATTGAAACACATGACAGCATCCATCGCAGCCATTTTGAGTACTGTCCATCCAACAAAGACTGTTTTTGGCACTCGTTGCCACACGCAGATGTTGAAACTCTCATTAGGGTTTTGCGTACGGCCATGTAGACATTTGCTGAGTAATTTTGTATCTGAACGATCCCTGCATATTGGCTTTGTTGTTTCCATGACTGTGGCAGGCAAGAAATGTATATGGTGCTATTCCTTGCCTGTCGCATGAGCGTGGCTGGTTTGCAGACATTTGTTCAAAGAGCGTTTAAGACCAAATCAACAACTGAAAAGTAGATAAAAAATACATTTTTTGAAACGGGATAAAATCGTCTTTCAGATGGTGACAAGAATTGTTTTCGAAAATTTCAGACATTTCAAGTCCATGTCCACTTAACAATTAGACATATCAAGTACACTTTTTAAAAAATTAAAGAAAATACGACGCAACAAGAAGGAATTATACCAATGGCGCGGAAATCAGTAGATGTGATGTTCATGTACAGACAAATGAAGGAGTCCCATTTCAAAAACTGAATGGTTTATTCACGAGAAAGAGCTACACAAATTGAGCAAGTCTGTAAGAAAATTATCTATGTCTGGCGCTTATGCAAGTAGCTGTTCGGCTGGCATTGATTGATAGACTTGTTGCATGTCGTCCAGATGGATATAATGCCAAATTCGGTCCAATTGGTGCTATAGATGAGCAAAATTCAGAGTTGTTTGTAGGGCCCTGCCCATGTTGTTGTTGTTGTGGTCTTCAGTCCTGAGACTGGTTTGATGCAGCTCTCCATGCTACTCTATCGTGTGCAAGATTCATCGTCTCCAAGTACCTACTGCAGCCTACATCCTTCTGAATCTGCTTAGTGTATTCATCTCTTGGTCTCCCTCTACGATTTTTACCCTCCACGCTGCCCTCCAGTACTAAATTGGTGATCCCTTCATGCCTCAGAACATCACCTACCAACCGATACCTTCTTCTAGTCAAGTTGTGCCACAAACCCCTCCTCTCCTCAATTCTTTTCAATTGCTCCTCATTAGTTATGTGATCTACCCATCTAATCTTCAGCATTCTTCTGTAGCACCACATTTCGGAAGCTTTTATTCTCTTCTTGTCTAAAATATGTTTCACTTCCATACATGGCTACACTCCATACAAATACTTTTAGAAACGACTTCCTGACACTTAAATCTATACTCGATGTTATCAAATTTCTCTTTTTCAGAAACGCTTTTCATGCCATTGTCAGTCTACATTTTATATCCTCTCTACTTCGACCATCATCAGTAATTTTGTTCTCCAAATAGCAAAACTCCTTTACTACTTTAAGTGTCACATTTCCTAATCTAATTTCTTCAGCATCACCCGACTTAATTCGACTACATTCCATTATCCTCGTTTTGCTTTTGTTGATGTTCGTCTTACACCCCCCTTTCAAGACACTATCCATTCCGTTCAACTTCTCTTCCAAGTCCTTTGCTGCTTCTGACAGAATTACAATGTCATCGGCGAACATCGAAGTATTTATTTCTTCTCAATGGATTTTAACTCCTACTCCGCATTTTTCTTTTGTTTCCTGTACTGCTTGTTCAATATACAGATTGAATAGCATCGGGGAGAGGCTACAAATCTGTCTCACTCCCTTCCCAACCACTGCTTCCCTTTCACGTCCCTCGACTCTTATAACTGCCATCTGGTTTCTGTACAAATTGTAAATAGCCTTTTGCTTTCTGCATTTTACCTCTGCCACCCTCAGAATTTGAAAGAGAGTATTCCAATCAACATTGTCAAAAGCTTTCTCTAAATATACAAACGCTAGAAACGTAGGTTTGCCTTTCCTTCATCTTTCTTCTAAGATAAGTTGTAAGGTCAGTATTGCCTCACGTGTTCCAGTATTTCTACGGAATCCAAACTGATCTTCCCCGACGGTGCCTTCTACCAGTTTTCCATTCGTCTGTGAAGAATTTGCGTTAGTATTTTGCAGCTGTGACTTATTAAACTGATAGTTCGGTAATTTTCACATCTGTCAACACCTGCTTTCTTTGGGATTGGAATTATTATATTCTTCTTGAAGTCCGAGGGAATTTCGCCTGTCTCATACATCTTCCAAGGCTATCAGTAGTTCTAATGGAATGTTATCTACTCCACTGGCCTTGTTTCGACTTAGGTCTTTCAGTGCTCTGTCAAACTAATCACGCAGTATAGTATCTCCCATTTCATCTTCACCTGCATCCTCTTCCATTTCCATAATATTGTCCTCAAGAACATCTGCCCTGTATAGGCCCTGTATGTACTCCGTCCACCTTTCCGCTTTCCCTTCTTTGCTTATAACTGGGTTTCCATCTGAGCTCTTGGTATTCATGCAAGTGGTTCCCTTTTCTTCATAAGTTTCTCTAATTTTCCTGTAGGCAGTATCTATCTTACCCCTAGGGAGATCAGCCTCTAAATCCTTACATTTGCCCTCCAGCCATCCCTGCTTAGCCATTTCGCACTTCCTGTCGATCTCATTCTTGAGAGGTTTCTTTTCCTTTTTGCCTGCTTCATTTACTGCATTTTTATATTTTCTCCTTTCATCGATTAAATTCAGTATCTCTTCTGTTACCCAAGGATTTCTACTAGCCTTCGTCTTTTTACCTACTCGATAGTCTGCTGCCTTCACTATTTCATCGCTCAAAGCTACCCATTCTTCTCCTACTGTATTTCTTTCCCCCATTCCTGTCAATTGTTCCCTTATGCTCTCCCTGAAACTCTGTACAACCTCTGGTTCTTTCAGTTTATCCAGATCCCATCTCCTTAAATTTCCACCTTTTTGGAGTTTCTTCAGTTTTAATCTACAGTTCATAACCAATAGATTGTCGTCAGAGTCCTTATCTGCCCCTGGAAATGTCATACAATTTAAAAACTGGTTCCTAAATCTCTCTCTTAACATTATATAATCTATCTGAAACCTTCCAGTATACAGCCTTCTTTCATGATTCTTGAACCAAGTGTTAGCTATGATTAATTTATGCTCTGTGAAAAATTCTACCAGACGGCTTCCTTTTCATTTCTTAGCCCTAATCCCCATTCACCTACTACGTTTCCTTCTCATCCATTTCCTGCTCTCGAATTCCAGGCGCCCATGACGACTAATTTTTCGTCTCCCTTCACTAATTCAATAATTTCTTTTACCTCATCATATATTTCATCACTTTCTTCATCATCTGCAGAGCTAGTTGCCATATAAACTTGTACTACTGTAGTAGGCGTGAGCTTCGTGTCTATCTTGGCCACAATAATGCGTTCACAATGCTGTCTGAAGTAGCTTACCCGCACTCCTATTTTTTGTTCATTATTGAACCTACTCCTGCATAACCCCTATTTGAGTTTGTATTTATAACCCTGTATTCACATGACCAAAAGTCTTGTTCCTCCTGCCACCGAACTTCACTAATTCCCACTATATCTAACTCTAATCCATCCATTTCACTTTGTAAATTTTATAACCTACCTGACCGATTAAGGGATCTGACATCCCACGCTCCGATCCGTAGAACGCCAGTTTTCTTTCTCCCGCCCATAGAGCACCAAATGTTCTCAATAGCGGAGAGATCTGAAGACCTTTCCGACCAAGGTAGAGTATGGCAATCACGAAGACAGTTAGTAGATAACCTTCCAGTGTGCGGGTGGACATTATCTTGCTGAAATGCAAGTCCAAGATGCCTTGCCATGAAGGGCAAAAAATATCGTCAACGTACCGCTCTGCTGTAAGGGTGCAACGGATTACAACATAAGTGGCCTTGCTATGAAATGAAATCCCACCCCAAGATATCATATCTGGTTGTCAGACTGTATGGTGGCCAACAGTCACATTGGTAACCCACTTTCATCTGGGGCGTCTTGAGATACATCGTGGCTGGTCATCGGGGCTCAGCTAGAAGCCAGAATCATCACTGAAGACAATTCTGCTCCAGCCAACGCTCTCCCCGGCCGAATGTACCCAGCACACTGCGAACCATCTTCTGGTTGTACATACGTCGATGGTAGACGGCTTAAGGGGCGCCATGAAGTCAGACTTTCGTCTCTCTAGGTCACCCGTACTTATAAACTCTGTGTTCGGCGATGGTCCGCTCATTTTTGCCAGCATCGTTGAATAGTTGCGTGGTTTCCTATTGATATGTTGATCGATTGGCCAATTACTCCAACCAGCTTCTTTGAACTCAACCACATTTCTTCTTTCAAATACTGTCATCTGCTGACATTGTCCACGAGCCTGTTTGCAAGGCATAGTTACTGTCAAACTGAGTACATGGAATGAAATCCTCAAATACTTTATGCGCTGGTATCATCATGACCCCTGTTTACTATTCTTGCCAGGTGCGCGGTGACATTGTGCTCCAGCAGTCACACATTCATTCATCGGTCGCCGAAGCTTGCAGTTCTTCATTTTCCGTCGATACCCCTGTGAATAACCATTTGTGACCAATTTGAGTCGTTTTCGTGTCTTAGACTGTATATTAGATGTTAAGAACGAAAGAGAAGAAGAATTCTTATAATAAACGTTTAGAATCAGAAATGTGTGCTAGTTACCGTCTACGACTCACTGAAAATGGATATTTTAAAGCATTCAATGAGGCTCGTTTTCAGTCGTATTACAATGATCATGTCATCGTTGTGTACATGAAATACCTTTATGACGACCTGAACTCTGATGAGGGCACTTATAATATTGTGTCTGAATTTTGGTGAAGGAAGAGCTGCCGTTCTCCAACAAATAATGAAACCAGATACGTTAGTGGTATTGGACGTTGAAGTTTGAATTAAAGTAGACTATCTAACTCATATCATGAACTAACTGCTCGAAATAATTTTCAGAAAATGAGTTTAGGACAATTTCGGATGATATTTTATGCGTACCTCTGGAATAAAACTCGTATTTTCCACAAACATATTGAGGGTAAATTAAAGCCATCACCAACTATTATCATATGAGTCGGGTAAGTGTTTGAAATCAAATTCAAGTTTTCTTTGAATCTTTCAGCAACTGTATTAACTGAATTAGGAGGTCGCTAAAAGGATCCAGTTATTATTTTATTCCCGTTGCCAACAATGACCTCTTCCCAAACTAACTCACATGAATTATCTACTTCCATTTCGAGACAAAATAAAATACTTCTGACAACAACAAACACGCCACTGGAACCGTGTTTAGCCTTTTTTTTTTTTTGAACACCATTAGGTTCTTCGCATAAATTTCGCGGAGCTTATATCCGGCCTTAGCCAGCTTTCAGTGCCTATAACGATTTGAGCACCAGTGCTATCTATTAGCGCTTGGAGCTCTGTTACTTCCCCAACACAGCCGCAACAATTTACAACTGTTATACCGGTGGTTCCTGCATCTATGTTCTTCCTGTGTTCAGCGTGCACCCTTTGTGCCTGAAGACCTTCTTGTTTTCCCGAGACCCTCTAACCTAAGAAACCGCACAGTCCATGCCACATAGCCCCTGCTACCTGTGTGGCCGCCTCCTACTTATAGAGGACACCTGACCTCTTTAGCAGAACCCGAAACCCAACCATCCTTTGGCGCAAGTCGTGGAATCTGCAGCCTACACGGTCGCAGAACCGTCGGAGCTTCTGATTCAGACCCTCCACTCGGCTCTGTACCAGAAGTCCGCAATCGGTTCTGTGAACTATGCTGCAAACGGTCACCTCTGCTTTCATCTTGCAAGCAAGACTGTCAGCCTTTACCACTTCTGTTAGCCGCTCGAAACCAGAGAGACTCTCTTGTGATCCAAAGTGACACACATCATTGGTACCGACGTGAGCAACCACCTGCAGTTGGCTGCACCCTGTGGTCATCATGGCATCTGCGAGGACCCTTTCCACATCTGGAATGACTCCACCCGGTATGCACACGGAGTACACATTGGTTTTCTTATCCTCCTTGTCAGCCAAGTCCCTGAGCGGCCCCATAAGGCGCCTAACGTTCGAGCTAACAACTACCAATAATCCCACCCACTGCAATTGCCCGGATCTTGCAGGCTGAGTGGTTCCCTCTGATACAGGACAGGCGACAGCATCTGGCTCAACGACAGTGTAAGCCACAGACAGCACCTGGAGCCTGTTTGTCAGACAGACTGGGGAGGCATTACGTGCGGCCACCTGGGAAGTCTTTCTCCACCTGCTACGTCCTGGGGCGACCTCCCAGTCGACCACAGGTGAGGGGTCAGCCTCAGTGCGAGCTGTAAGTGGGTTGGTCACCGGTGAGGACCGTGCTGGACGTCCGTTGGATCCCCACGGCCGGCCCACAACAGAGGTGGCCATCCACTGCAGCCTCAAGCTGTGTAACCGAGGCCATCACAGCCTTAAGCTGAGAGCGAAGTATCACCAACTCGGCTCGCAGCCCCACGCAACAATCGCAGTCCCTGTCCATACCAAAATCCGTGGAATAGTAGACGATGCAGATAAACGGACTATCGGCAGGTGCTCCGCAAATCTACTGTAGACCCTGACGAAAACGCACGAACTGTGTCTAGTAATACTCAGACATTCAGAAACCTAACTACCGAAGCACTCAGGTGAAACTAAATAATTTGTCCCTGATTAGGAACTTTTAATACGCAACAAAATCGGTTTACTTTGTGACGCAAACGAAAACGCGAGAACTGTGACTATTAGATATTAAAATTTAACGCAGAAGCCCAAACTAAACTATTAATCAGTTACTTCCCTGTTGCTGCGTCTGTCGGATATGGCGAGAAGAATTTGACACAGCACTGGAAGATCTAAGTCGACACACGGACCATGGAGTTGACGACATTCCGTGTGTGCTTCTAACATCCTCCGGAGAGTCAGCCATGACTTAACTACTCCAACTCCTATGCAAGAAGTATGAGACAGAGAAAATAACTTCACACTTCAAGAACAATTTAATAATTCCAATCCCAAAGGCTGCATGTGCTGAAAGGTGTGAATGTTACCGTATAATCGGCTTAATAACACACGCTTGCAAAATATTGACACAAATTATTTAGAGAAGAATGGAGAAACTAGTAGATGTCGACCTCTGGAAATATTCAGATTGGTTTCCGCAGAAGTGTAGGAACACGCGACGTAATACTTACGCTATGACTTACCTTAGAATACAGGTTAAGGAAGGCCAACTTTTGTTTATAGCTCCTGTATACTTAAAAAATGCTTTTGTCAGTGTTGGCTGTCATATCCCCTTTGAAATTCTGAAGGTAATGGAGGTAAAGTAGAGGGACCCAGGGCTTATTTACAGCTTGCACAGAAACCAAATGGCAGCAGATGGGTATGAAGGGTAACAGTGGCAGAGAAAGGGAGGAGACAGCGTTGTAGCATATCCCTGGTGTTATTCAATCCGTACGTTAAGGAGACTGTGAATGCAATCAAGGAGAAATTTGTTGAAGGACTTACAGTTCAGGGAGAAAAAGTTCGAGGTTTGCTGCTAACAGTGAAATTTTCTCGGAGACAGGAAAGGTCTTGGAAAAGCAATTGAATGGATGGGCAATGTGTTAGAAGTTGGATGTAAGATGAACATCAAGAAAAGCAACACAAGTGTAATGGAATGCAGGAGAATTAATTCAGGGCATGCTGAGGGAAGTAGGAACTGAGTTACTAAAAGTAGTAGATGACTTTTACTATTATGGCAGTGATATAATAGATTATGACCAAAGAAGGAAGGATATGAAATATATACCGGCAATGTTAATAAAAGGGTGTCTGAAGAAGAGAAATTTATTAATACCGATTGTAGATTTAAATGCTGAAAGTCTCTTCTGATAGTTTTTGTCTGGAATGTAGCCATGTACGAAAATGAACCGTGGACATAAACAGTTCACACAAGAAGGGAATAGCGCCTTTGAAATGTGTCACTGTAGCATAACGCTGAAAATTAAATGGGTAGATCACGTAACTAATGAGGAAGTACTGAACATAAATTGGGAGAAAAGAAATATATGTCATAACTTGACTAACAGGAGGAAGAGCTTGACAGGACATATTCTGAAAGGTTGAGTAAAAATTAGTGAAGGAAACCAAGAGATGAATACGGTAACCAAGTATGTAAGTTGCAGTGGTTGTTCGAAGATGCAGACGCTTGCCCAAGATAGAGTACCGTGGAAACCCACATCAAACGAGTTTTCGGACTGTAGACCGCAACAGCAACAATTTTGCCTATGCATTTACGTTCATACAGAACACCACAAGCCACCTTATGGTGGGCCGTACCATGCACCATTACCAGATATTTCATGTAATATTCCATTCGCAAACTGAGCTGGGAAAAATAGACTATCAATGTGCCTCTGTTCGAGCCCTGATTTATCATGTCTTCGCGGTCCGTACGCGTAATACACATTTGTGGCAGTAGAATCGTTCTCAGTCAGTTGTAAATGTCTGTTCTCTAAATTGTCTCGAAAGTGATTGATGAAAAGAACGTCGTCTTCCCTTAGGAATTCCCATTGCGTTTACAAAACATCTCTGTAACACTTGCCAGTTGATCGAATCTATCGACAACAAATCTAGCAGCAAGGCTCTGGACTTCTTCGATGATTTCGTTTAATGCGACCAGCTGAGTTTCCCAAACACTCGACCTATACTCAAGAACTGGTTACTCTTCTGTTCTACTCGCAGTCTCCTTACTAGAAGATCTACGCTTTCCTAATACTGTCTCAGTAAACAAAAGCCTTCCCTACTGCAGTCCTTAAATGCATGTTATATTTCATTTCGCTTTGCAACAATTCGCCTACATATTTAATCCACGTGATTGTGTCAAGTAGGTCAACATAAATTCCAGTTTAATTTAATTGAATTTATTGCAAAGATTTTTAGACCTGTTATCTGGAAACTCTAACGGGTCGTACATATTCGTTAATCATGGTGACATACAACGTTTTAAGTTACGTAGGTAGTAGCAAATCATGTTGACAGCAAACTTCGGTGGTACTAATGTAGAAATAAAGCCGGGTATTTGAAAGATAATAATAAGTTTAAATAATCAACATTAAATAAAGGGTATTAACTGAGGATCGAAGTGAATGACTTCCATCTTATATTACAAGATACGTTACTAGCAGCCTCGGAAGAGCTTGAGGTTTTTCGATTAACTCCAACTTTACTTACTTCTAAACCTATTCTTGCTACACTATTCTATATCGCTAACAGTGGTATGTGTGTGTCTCGGCAGTCCTCGATTCTACGCATATGCATGTGGGTGGCCTGTGCATTCTCTCTCTTCTTTCCCTTTCACTTTTCTGTTATTGTTTGCATATCGCTGTCTAACTGTCTGCAGTCTCTCTCTACCTGAAAAAAAGGGACTCTCAGAACGACATGACCAGCCGAACCTTCCTCTCCACATTCACAAACTGATGTGTTGCTACGTCCCAGTCGAAGCAGATGGTTTAGGTATGGATCGCGACCTGTCAACAGCTGCATCATACCTCGAGTAGGCGCAGCGTCGCACAGTTTGGGCCTGTTCCTAGTGCTTGGTAATACGCTATAAACACGCCTTGCCGTACTGCTAGTGTCCCAGTCAGACTACCAATCATCTAAATTCTGGGCTCTTAAATGTCGTTTATTAATAACCTGTGTTCCGGTTCCAAATGGTTCAAATGGCTCTGTGCACTATGGGACTTAACATCTCAAGTCATCAGTCCCCTTGAACTTAGAAACTACTTAAAACTAACTAACCTAAGGACATCACACACATCCATGCCCGATGCAGCATTCGAACCTGCGACCGTAACGGTCGCGTGGTTCCAGACTGAAGCGCCTAGAACCACTCGGCCACTCTGTGTTCCTGTGATTTCATACACGTGATCATATTGCTCACGGTCCGTCCAAAAGATTGCTGACCTGTAACGTAGTACGATATCCATCCGGCATATTCCGAGGATTACCAGTAAACCTTCGACCGGTACAAAAGCCCCCTGTGATCCTCAGAATATGCTCCGCTGAATTCGTCTCATATTGTTTTGTAGCTGCCTAATCTAAGACGAGGTGCCCAGCCGCTGGCAGCGAAGTTGACTATGGCGTTGAAGATAGCTTCGTAGTATCATCGCACCACATGCAACGGTAATTTATCGTCAGCACTGCCGACACGGACAATCTTGTGTATAATTATGGCCACTTTCTGAGTAACAGATTTTACGTGTTCTACAATGTTTCTTTTCTCGTTTAGAAGAGTGCCTAAATATTTATAAACAGTGCTGCCTGAAACAAATATTCCTTCAAACGTCAGGGAACGATTTCTGGAAAGAGAAAGCCTTCCTTTCTCAAACATGTATGTGGTTTTATAAACACCTACACTTAGTTTGTTCCTCTTACAACAATGGTGCATCCGAATAAGCACATGTTTCATCTTTTCCTCCAGTCTCCCCCTGGAGTATAGATACAACTACTAGAATGTCATCTGGTTATGCAACAACAGCTACAATAACATATAACCTGTATAGTAGATGTAATATGGGTTCAGTACCAAGATCTCAGAACAGTGGACCACTTATGGAGCCTTGAGGACAGCCTTGGTAACCTTTTTGATTACCTTTCTCTGCTCCGCAAGCCATAGACGCTACAGTAATTTAAAAAGCCATTGTACACACATTTTCGGTCCCTGAGAGCTATAAGCTTTTTTAAACAGATATACTGTGCGTTTCTTTTTCTCCGCAAAATAGAGGAGGAAAGGAACATAAGGAAAACGACGTTTCGAGACATAAGGTAACAAATTCCATGGTGCTAATACAACAAATAATTGAGAATATGTGCCAAATATGTTTCTCTGAGATGAAGAGATTGGTACAAGAGATGAAATCGCGTTGAGCCGCCACTAACCAGTCAGTAGAATGATGGAAAATGGAAAAAGAAGATAACTGGTACGAGCTTAGGACTCCATGAGTATTTTCAGTTTCAGTAAAAACTGCTGCATAAATTAAATTACTGAAATCAATACGATGTAAAAGGTATAAACTTTTAAGTGGGCATGACGGATATATCCGGCCCTTGGCACGTTCGCTCTCAGTTCAACGATTATATCGGACCGCAGCAACCAGTCGCTTGTAGCTAGTGGGTATGATGAATTCAAAGCCGAGACGTACTATGACTTTATTACTAAAGTTTCATCCTACATCAGTTAAAATAATGCATTCTCAAAGTTTTAACGATTTTCAATGTTTTTACTGCCATGGACACAAATTGTGGCAGCTCCTGTAGAAAAAACTGCTTTTCCAGTTGTTTTGGAGTTCGTTAACGATTTTCATTGAAAGAATTATTGAATTTACCTCTACACCTGGTATATTAGTTCAGATTACGGTGACCAACAGACGAGAAAGCAAGCGGTGTTTACGACACAATGTAGGAAAACAAAAAGAGTTCCTTTACGTCACTGAATATGAAAAATTGAAGGAGGGTAACTATTTAACAGCGTACGTCAGCTAGCAGATATTAGTAAAACAGAACCGCAAAAGAGATGTCGTGATGGGCCGCACGTTTCGTGTAAATGCACTGCATGAAGTAAACGCAAATTTTTTTTGCATTTGTGATAAATATATGAGACGCGTGGCTAGAAGTAGATCACAGTTGCAATACTATCAAGGGGCAAGGAGCAGCCTGAAAAAAGTTATCAGACCATCACAGACGTTAAGTGCGGGGTTGTTTTCCAGTTATCTTGTATTAGGTTCAGGAAAGGGTCAGGGGTACCTGCAACATGCACACACACTCACAACAGTGTAATTGGGCTAGGGGTTTGCAATGGGAGAAAACAGTTCCTCAAACATTATTCGTATATGGGACATACATCTTGAATCTTTTAAGCATATAAGAAGTAGTGACAGCCGCAGTTTATCAGTATTCTATGTTATCAACACATGTGACTGGTAAAAATGCATATCGCCTTTGCTCTGTGGTTATGATGCCAAATTTTGCAATAATCGGTAAGCATAAAGCTGTATTTAAGATAGCTGAAGTCAATACCCTCTCCTGTGATTTACTGTACTGTAATTGTAACACAGCCCACGTCTACCATAATCCATGTGTTTCAGTGCATATATGAGGTGACCTTGACTGATAGTATTTTACTGACAGTAGTCTCTCTGGGTATATTTGGAAGATACTTTTGGCAGTGAGAGTGAATCTAAATCATCGTTGGACACCAAAGAAACCAAGTCGTGTGGTAGGACAAGAAAAGAAATATTCTTCTACAAAATCTTTATTAATTATTGCATAGACAACATTAGAAATGTGAAAATAACTGAACACGAAAGGGCAATACGGGATGTCTGCATTAACTGTAAATTCTGATGGAAAGTGGCCAAACACTGGTGTACATGCAGCTAATTATAGAATCGAGGGTATTTCTACATTAGTGGATATACGAGAGATTTGTTTATAAACTCTCCTTCCCAGATGAATTAGCTTAAAGGAAGGTTCGTTATATTGTATCAACATGCTGTGGACTGCAGATTGTGCATTTTATTAATCCACAAGTATTAAGACAAAAGTACCATAAACTGCTATTGTTTCCAAAAATAATTTTATTTTGCAGGTCTTAATAAAAAGAAGAAAGGTAGCAAATAGAATTAACCTTTTCCCTATTAAAGAAACTAATTCTTCAAGTCTAGTTAACGAGAAAACTGAAAATGGAATAGATCGACATAAGAAAAACAAAAGCGAAAAGTGGAAGATTTGGCGGAAACATTTCCCATGAAGGAAAACAATAAACTGCTACTCGAAAAAGCAAGGCTTACAAATTACTTTAATTTTTTGAATCTCTGTATATTAGTCTAATTTGTTACACACAGTTCCTGAGTTTTCGTCAGTCAGTCAGTCGGCAGTTGATGGTTGGAGTGCTGACTCATTATCTGAGTATCCAGTTATGCTGGCAACTGATGTGATATATGTAAGGATCATATCAACCTATACCACATCAACAACAGCCTGAAGATGGCGCATTGAAGCGCTGAAACTGGTTGCAACAAAATAAAATGAAATCATAAGGACGGCTGTAGGTGTTTTATTTTGTCGCAATAGTAAACGGCCGTCTTCCCAGAGACCTCCTGCCAATAGCATGGACATACAAAAACAATTCCGCATGTCGTTAGCCATGTGTCTACATCCTGTTCTCGGACATCCATTATGTATAATGGCGTTCGTTGGACACATTTTACTTTAAACTCGCTTGCCCGGTGTCGGTGGATAAACACGATACTACTGTGGCTATGTTATTCCGAATTACAGTGAAAAATTCCCTCGGACATGCATGCATGTCCTAAGGAACAGGCACTTCGACGACTACAGCAGTTTTGAAGTGCAAGAAATTTATTCACAGTTGCGAATATGGACAACCATCAGCTGTATAATAGAATGACGACAGTGAAAGCCTCTGCCTGACCGGAACTCAAAACCGGATTTCCGGCTTATCGCCAGCGGTCACCTTATCGTTTGACTATCAGAGCAGAACTTATGGCCAGGCCTGAACTACGATAGATCGTGAGCCACATGTCTAAATCCTGTACCCGTACGTCCACTACGTACGAGGGTCAGTCAATAATTAAAGAGACAAAATGGTCTGGGGAAAAACTTTTAGTAGGGCAAGTTTGATACTTTCGTGGCTATGAGTTGGTATCACTAGGATGAGTCCTGATCAGCTGATGTATAAAAATTGTTTTGTTTATAACGGCAAAAATACATCTCAAGATGGCGAGCCCGCTTCAAACGTCAACATAAGTTGAACAACGTTCTGTTATTCGTTTTCTTTCTTGCTGAAGGCGAGAAACAAGAGAATATATACTGTAGACTGTCTTAAGTTTATGATGAGCGTTGTATAAATCGATAAAATTTTTACAAGTGTGTAGAGCAGTTCAAAAATTTTCTCGACTCAGTGACAGACCAACACCGGTGTGGCCGACCTGTTGCAGTTTCCACTCCCTCACTTGAAAGTCGAATTGATGACATTATTCGTGCCGACCGCCCTTGTGACTGGGAAATGATCGTTGATAAGGTTCAAGTTAGTGCTGACACAGTTCATAACATTATCTGTAACAAGCCGAAGTATCGCAAAACATGTGCAAAATGGATCCCAAAGGAGTGGACGCGGCTACACTAGGAAACTAGGTCGAGAGTGTGCACAGAGCTAACGGAACGTTATGAAAGAAAAGGTGAGCACTTCTTCAGCAAACTTTTAACTTTTGATGAAACTTGAGTTCGCGATTATGAGCCAGAATCAAAAAGACAAAGCATCGAGTGGAAGCACACCAACTCACGAGTTAAGAAAATATTCAATATTGTGATTATCTCGAAGAGCAGCGTAGAATGTACAGCCAAAATTACTCCTATTTGCTTTTAAACAAGATGAAGCCAGCCATGAGAGAGAGACGTCGTGGATCTGAGAGGAGAGGTGTGATTCTCCAGCAAGACAACGCAAGTCCTCATATTGCTCATCTAGCCCGTGAAACCATTGACAAAATGGGCTGGGAAGTACTGCCTTACAGGCCTCATTTAGCACCTATTGATTCCCATTTGTTTAGTGCACTGAAGGAGGCATTACGTGGGAAGAGGTTGCAGGACAACAAGGACGTGAAAAATTTTGTCGGAAATTGGTTCAAACATCAAGATAAACTGTTCTTTGCAGCCGGAATAAAAAACCTTGTAGCCCGTTGGAATAAGTGCATAAATGTTCAAGGGTATTACGTTGAAATGTAGGAAAAGTATTGTTTTGTAAAAATAAACGTTTTTTTTTTCTCCAGACCAATTTGTCTCTTTTATCATTGAATGACTTTCGAATATTCCCATACAGAGGAGGCATTTTCCTTGAAAGTCAGCTGCTCGGTGCCGACGGATAAATGCGATACAGCAGTGCTTGTGTAATTCCCAATTACGATGCAAAGTTCCTTCGGACAAGCACGCATCCATGTCCGAAGATACTCGAACTGCGGCGACTACAGCCGTTATATGATACACGAAATACATTTGCAGTATATTCTCGGCAACAAATAGGTTCAATGGCTGTCTGGACGTCAAGAAATACTCACATCAAATACTCGTTTCCTTATTGAAGCATTACAATGTATTACTACCATGTAACAATGATCCCTTAATCGGAACAGTATTACGACCTAATATAGGAAGAACGTAACGGACTGCTGGTAATAAGCTCCTGATTCGGCTACATACCTACCTGTAATAGAAATAATCAAAGTAGATCCATGGCACGATAGACAGAAGATATATACTTGCATAGCTCTGAGCCCAGGTGATCCCATCGTTTGACAGAACTTTACAAACCACGAAATTGTCAGCGGAATTTGAGGGAAACTTTAACGTCAATATCTGCACTTAAGCTACATTATATTGTGTGGCAGAGGGTAGTTATGGTATATACATAACTTTCTAATAATCCTACCTGGCAATGGTGCGACTGATGAACAATACTCAAGAAATGCCGAACGAGTCTTTTGAAAACCACTTCTCTTTTGGATGAGGAAATTCCCTTCAGATTGTTCCAGGATGTCTTAGATACTCTCTGCATCTCTATGACAATTTTTTAATTGGTCTTGCCTTTTTAGTCCATATATGACAGCTATTCTGAGGTATTTTCCGGCTGTTATTGTATCCAATGTTTTATTGTCAAACTCGTAACCTATGCGCGCAGATTTTTCTAGGGGTTCACTGGAAGGTTGTCTACAAAGTTTCAAATGACTAACACACATGGTTTAATAATAGTAAAAAAGAACTACTCTACGGAAATACATTTACTTTACGATTGACTTTGTCTCGAATAATCCATTTCCGCTCATTAAGATCAGAGATTCTGTCAGTGAAGCATTCATTCAATTCATTGAATTCTACAATGCTGCTGACAATGTCCTTCTCGATTGAGAGCGCTGCTACTGCTCTTAGCAGCTGCTGACTCACAGCACGAAGCAGAAAACCTTCAGGTCCGCGTCAGACGATGTCGCCAGTATGGTAACAGTCACTTTCAGGAGTTTAGTTGTCTGACTACAATATTCCTGCAAATCATATAAGAATAGGGATTGCAGAAATTTCTAAACTCATTCCTCGTGTTTGATATCAGAACTTTTGTTCTCAGTTAATTGCCTTCAAGGATGGGATTTATTTTGCAAGACGCGTGTAACAATGTTTGCAGAAAGTGACCTGCTGAAATAATTATAGTGGTTTGTCGAGATGGAATCTCAGTTTTCTCAAGGCATTCTACAAGTCACTATTTTCATACACAACTTGCACAGTTCTTGATTTAAAATTCCACCTTGAGTAGGAAACATGGCAGACTTTCTTACTCAGTATGTCAATAACACACTGTGAAGAATGTAGGAAAAACTAAGAATCTCACTAAAGTCAACGAAATACCTTTTTTGCTCTGACATAGTAAATATCCATCATACAAGAAAGAATAAAATTTTGAATATGTTTACATGTGTCTTTCAAAACAGCAGCCTTCTAAAGATGATCGTTACTTACAATATCGGGTCCAGCAGTGAAACCTAAATGAAATCTAGAAGACGTTGGGAAATTCCTGGATTTGATGAGTTGCTACATCCATAATTTCCAAGAAGTGCAAGCTCAGAAACACAATAAACTACAACAGATCACAGAGTGTGTAACGATATTGGCGAATGTGATCATTGTGCCTAGAACCTGTGTATCGGCAGAATGACTGATGCATGCACAGTGACAGATGATCTGGAAGCGGGTTCATTCGGGTACGTAGTTCCAATTTTCATCCACGACAGAACAGTAGTGCACAGACACATTCAAGAAACAGGTCAAGTGCACGTTTTTGCGAATTATTCTGTTTATTTCCTGGAGCCCTTTTGTTTATTTTTCTCTATACAGTTTTGTATATGCTTTTAGTAGTGTCAGTGATGCGCGAATGTGGTCTAGAGTAAACATGTAGATCACTGCTCTACTGAAGGACGTTGTACGATGGGGAATTTTTTAACATAATATGTCAAGTCAGTTTATGGTAAAAGGAAAGCTTATTCGAGTGCAAATGAAAATAGTTAATAACTTAAAGTATAAACAAAATATCAGAATGCTAAATATTTATTTCGGGAAAAAGTACAGTTCGAAAGCATGTTATTTGTTGATTGGTTGGTCATGAAAAACGCGGACTAACAAGAGAGAATAATGTTTTTCTATTGGACTTAAAGAAACTGACCAATCAGAACTGAGTATTCTTCGTTCCTCATTTCTCTTAGAGATACAGAAAGCTTTCAGCAGTCTATAGTACTCGGAGCACAACCATTCAATGATACGGTCGTGTGTAGTAAGAGCTCCGAAAGAAGTTATAATTTGCGGTTATCGTTGTGCTACACACCTCAAAAGTGCTTTAAGGTGAAGGCAATGTGCTTTCTAGAATGTACGGATTCTTAAGCAATTTACTATATGAGAAAAGACAGTAATTCCTCGTGGCATATTGAGCAGATTGGTGACACCGAAAACTTAATAGCATGGCGAGCATTTTCATTTAAGAACAATCCGTGCATAGTGCTTAGTAGATTTCGGGAAATACGTTAAGATAAACTTGCTAACGGGAATGAAAGTATTTTACGCATACTGTGTTAAGGTTAGCACGGTCCTAGAAGTGTACGTATACAATATCAATGTTAAGAATATAGAAAAGTTTTCCCAGTACTTCCACCTTTCACTCGAAATTAAGACATTTTCCCGATTCTTGGAATAGTTACGTAGTATGCTGCCCGGTGCGAATTGAAATACCGTAGGATTCTGCTCGGCTTTCATACCGCCGATCTGCTGCAGTGAGTTCACTGGTAGCTGCAGATAAAGGACGGAAGGAGCCGCGGCGCCGCAGTGTCTTCCCACTGGCTGCCTACAAGCTCTATCTAGTTGTGTAAAACCGCTTTCCCTAAAATATTGTGATCTGGACAAATCCGCTTTTTTTCATTTTGTCTTCTGTGACAAATGTCTGAAATCATCAACGCCTCATAACTAAGTACTTTTCTGTCATAGAGGCAGAAGAATGGATGATTTTAAATTTATAATTCTTATGTACTGTTGTATTCTGTCAGATGAATATTTCTGTGGGATCCACTGCTCCGCTTGCCACAAGACGAACCGGCGCTTGCTCGTACTTTGTTCACTAAACGAGAGTGCGACAGGGCGAAGTGAAGGAAAACAGCATTAACCTGGGTCCCGTTCTCCTCTGCTCTATCTCTTATTGACGATGATATTGAACTGAATGTCTCTGGATGTCTGTTTGTGCAATCCGTAATGATTTTTGTAGAAAATCTTCCTCGATCTGGAAGAAGGTCGTAATGCGTGATCATAAAACATGTTCCACATTTCCAGAACCGAACGGAGTCAGTGATATAGGCCAATAACTATGTGTGTTTGTTGAAAACGCGGTTGACCTGCCCTTTTTTCCAGCCGCTTAGGGCCTTTCGTTGGCCAACTAACTACGAGAAGTTGCTGTTCAAAGAAGAGCTATGACCAGTACTGCATTCTTCGGCTGCGTAGATTCCTGTGTGTGATTTCTGTTCTAAAGGTACTAGAAATCTGCGTACAGTAAACGTATCCCATGGCTCACCACATGTAAGTTCTCAAAGCTCTGCGTGGTAGTAAGAAACTGGTGCGGTTGAATGTGGGCATTAATGTTAGACTGGAAAAGTTAATTTGAGCTATTGCTTCTTGGATTATTCACTTGTTAGTAAGTTGGCAACACCATGGATCGTTTCAAAAACAGCAGCATTTTGCAAAAAAAAGAGGCTCTGAGCGCTATGGGCCTTAACTTCTGAGGTCATCAGTCCCCTAGAACACACATCCATGCCCGAGGCAGGATTCGAACTTGCGACCATAGCGGTAGCGCGGTTCCAGCCTGTAGCTAACAGAACCGCTAGGCCACCCCAGCCGGCAGAATTTTGCACAAAAGCTACAAAATTCCGAGCTTAGCGCTGTGCGGTGAATAGAGGAACGAGTTTATTGGTATAGAGCCTTCCGACAACATACACCCAAAGCGAAAACTATGGGAACGGCAAAACTGCATGCGTCTCGGAGGGAAATATTTTCCTCATCAGATGCCTCCCGTATAACAAGCATGAAGATGTCTAAAGCCAACAGGATGAAACGGAAAAGTGTATCAACTGCAGAGGCTGATGGTTGTTTCAGTAGAGAACATTCTGTCCGCACGATACAATCATCGTCAGTCACTGCAGTGCAGAACTGCAGTACTATGGCGTTAATTTAACGAGTAAAATAAACTGACTTGGGAAAGAGAGAATGCAAGTGATGTGACAAAACAGTAATTGTCTCGACCTGAAACTACGATATCACCTGTCGGGCTTGAACTGTGACATATTGGTGTTGTGGCGGGTGACGTCACACGTGTGCGGAGCGTTGGTTTGTTTTCGTTAGGGACGTTTGTATTGTCACCTTCTGCTGTGTTTGTAGTCTATATTGGATATATACACAGTTTTGCAAATTTTGATGGAATGAGCATGTTACTGGATCAACCAGTTTAGTTACTTAAGAGAAAGATGAGTTTACGGTGTTCTCCGCTTACGCTCATAATCAACTAGAGTTTAAACGTTATCTTTGGTTGTCTTGGTAACGTGAGTACACAGTGATTACAACTTATGTGAACTTCGGCACATATTTTTTTCAAAGGTGAGCCAACTTGTAATGTAATGAAATTAATAACTTAGCGAATACTGATAGTAATATTACTGAAATAATTAACGCTGATAGATCGACAATAAAGAAAACCGAATGTCTTCAGAAGGTTATGGTAAATGAAGACTGGTTATTCTAACGTAAAGTGTGATGAACGTGATGTTAGTAATTGAAAGCAATGTACAAAGATGTAGCAGAATTAGTTGAGTTTGGTTGCCTACAGAATAAAGTCGCCAGATCCAGTTTAGCGCGTAACAACTCACACAAAAAGTATTTACGAGTAATTTCAGGGATTTTGCAATTTTCTGTTGAGCTGTATTGGTGAATATATGTTACTGCATTTTATGCATCTCGCAATTTAGACCTTTCTGTATCGGTATTGGAGTATTCGTTGTTGTTACCATATTTCGTTAACTTTCGCGATATTTGCTACCTGTACTGGTATTACTTTTTGTTTTCTGTATTGGTGTCTGGCTTTTAAGTTAGTTTATATTTATAGAGTGATATCTTCGATACCAGTTGAATTTATCTAATTTGATGCTTTGCTATTGCATTTTCGATGCAGACCTCTGCATGCTATTCTTCCTCGTATTCTTCCGGTTGTTTTGTTTTGTATACGCTAGTATTTTTGGGGCTCTATGGCCCAGATTCCCCTTCAGGCCCAATATTTCTTATTTCGAATTTTTAAGTTTCTGAATTGATTTTTATATTTTGGTTTTATAGGAACTGTTGAATATGACGTCCTAATCGCGATTTTTAAATCAAAGTTGTGTTTCATCTTGTGGCTAGTGATGATGTTATTTATCAAAGTGGACGGGTGTTATCGAAGGCTCATGTCTTCCCCAATAATTCACCATACTTGAGACACAGTGCCGTACCCCCAGCCGCGAGAGTTCGCCCCTGTTTGGTCTTAGGAGGGGAGGGGCGCACACAGTGCCGGCTGTCACCTGCACATGAAATCACGCAGTCCACAGCAGTTATTCAGTTTAATAAAGACGTAATGCGTTTTTACGTCGCAGGCTGACAGTTATTGGACGGGTGAAGGAAATGC
This sequence comes from Schistocerca serialis cubense, assembly GCF_023864345.2. Classification (NCBI taxonomy): domain Eukaryota; kingdom Metazoa; phylum Arthropoda; class Insecta; order Orthoptera; family Acrididae; genus Schistocerca; species Schistocerca serialis. The sequence goes on from NC_064645.1 coordinate 91,403,912, forward strand.
ATCGGTTAAACGCTCGAGCGACGTGATGTGGTGCTGTAACGACATAACAACACAAGTTTTCGCCACAGATGTAAGCATTCACGTAATACAGTAGTAGGCAAGCATAAGTTCTCTACATTCTGTAATTTCCTGCAGGCGATATTATCGAGTGCGCTACTGCCAAGGCACCCATGTTGATTAGTTTGATTCTGTTTAGAGCGAAGATAACAGAATATCTTGTAATAGTGAATCCTGTCGTAGGTGTTCTATAGATGAGCAGGATGAAGCCAGAGCATTGTCGACTTGGATTACTCTTACATGGGCTGAGTTACTTACGAGAGTGTATACTGTGGAAAGTCATTTAGACTTCTTATGGGAATTTTGTGGATTGTCACCGGGAGACGTGTGTGGAACTCTTTTAAAAACGACCAACGTTTATTTCCCGTTTTAATTATAGGACTATTCTACGAAATGTACGAAACTAGTACGATCAGGAAAAACACGTAGTTCGTTAGATGCCAACTGACGATACATCAGGGTATTATTTTGGTCCCGTCCTGGGTTAAAGAACACACGCTACTAGTCACTGTTATAGGAAGTTATTTAAGTACAATTACTGTTGGCGATTACTTTGATTTTTGCAGTGTTATGTGTTATTTGATTGTTGTGAATTTTACAAAATGCAGTAGCTTTGTTTTCACAGTTTGGCTTAGGAGGCCAAAAGTTTCCTTGTGAGACGCTTACGGTTTCTCTGAGAGATAGCTGCAGAGTATCCGACAATCGCAGAGGAGGAGTGCTCCAAGCTGCAACTGATTTGGAAATTATTGTATAGTGCGAAACACTTTCACACTCGACAGCAAGGCCGGCCGTGGTGGCCGAGCGGTTCTAGGCCCTACAGTTGGAACCGCGCGACCGCTACGGTCGCTGGTTCAAATCCTGCCTCGGGCATGGTTGTGTGTGATGTCCTTAGGTTAGATAGGTTTAAGTAGTTCTAACTTCCAGGGGACTGATGACCTTAGCAGTTAAGTCCCATAGTGCTCAGAGCCATTTGAACCATTTTTTCCGACATCAAGACGTCTCAACAATACCACGCATTTTTAATGAAGGCATAAACGACAGTGTAAATAATAGTGTTTTCAGTGCGTTACAATTTAGCAAATCACCATAAAATCTTGATACTGATAACGTTTAAAAAGAAAAAAACAAGGCACTGTGATGATGACTGAAGGCCTTACACTCCAAGAAAGACAGTAAATTAAGAATGTTTAAGAACTCGCTGCAATTACAACTTACAGGTATTGAAATATTAAAAGTTAGAGCCCACAAACACAGTAGAAGGTATCAGACGCCACGAATGGCAGAAAATAAGGTTTTAAGGCTTACTGCTAAAACAGAAATATCGAAATAATTTTTCAGAGCAAACGACCACAATCATGACTGAAGGCCTCACACGCCAGGAACGGCAATTATATAGAAAATTTAGAAACCTACTGTAAAACAGCAAATAAAAGCAAAGGTTAATTAAAAGAAACAAGCAATTGACCACGAAACAGGTGAAATAATATGATGGTAATCTTGTAACACAACCCTTACACTGATACAGTCTGGCCTGCAACGGAGGGTGGAAACCTACAAACAGCACCAACGCGAGCACCAGCATGGCTCATATACCCTTCGATTAATCTCCTCATCGCGAACATGGAAGACTTGCCAATGGGACGGATCACATGCCTCATACATATTTTTATTGGCCTCGTCCATGTTTTTTACTACTTTGTCAATACAATCAAATTATAAATTGAACATGTGCCCTTTTTATACAGGGTGGTCCATTGATAGTGACTGGGCCAAATATCTCAAAAAATAAGCATCAAACGAAAAAAACTACAAAGAACGAAACTCGTTTAGCTTGAAGGGGAAAACCAGAGGGCGCTATGATTGGCCCGCTAGATGGCGCTGCCATAGGTCAAACGGATATCAACTGCGTTTTTTTAAATAGGAACCCCCATTTTTATTATATATTGGTGAAGTACGTAAAGAAGTATGAATGTTTTAGTTGGACCACTTTTTTCGCTTTGTGATAGATGGCGCTGTAATAGTCACAAACGAATAAGTACGTGGTATCACGTAACATTCCGCCAGTGCGGACGGTATTTGCTTCGTGATAGATTACCCGTGTTAAAATGGACCGTTTACCAACTGTGGAAAACGTCGATATAGCGTCGATGTATGGCTGTTGTGTTCAAAATGTCCAATGAGCGTGTGCTATGTATGCTGCTCGGTATCCTGGACGACATCATCCAAGTGTCCGGACCATTCGCCAGATAGTTGCGTTATTTAAGGTAACAGGAAGTGTTCAGCCACATGTGGATGTCCTGCACAATCTCGCGTGCGATTGAAACGGTATTGAATAGCGTATTTCATGACAGGTGGATTCGTTGTCGAAGCACCATACCATGGCGCGCACGTTCACCGGATCTGACGTCCCCCGATTTCTTTCTGTGGGAAAAGTTGAAGGATATTTGCTATCGTTATCCACCGACAACACCTGACAACATGCGTCAGCGCATTTTCCATGCATGTGCGAACATTACGGAAGGCGAGCTACTCGCTGTTGAGAGGAATGTCGTTACACGTATTGCCAAATGCATTGAGGTTGACGGACATCATTTTGAGCATTTATTGCATTACTGTGGTATTTACAGGTAATCACGCTGTGACAGCATGCGTTCTCAGAAATGATAAGTTCACAAGGGTATATGTATTACATTGGAACAACCGAAATAAATTGTCCAAACGTACCTACATTCTGTATTTTAATTTAAATTACTTACCTGTTACCAACTACTCGCCAAAAATTGTGAGCCATATTTTTGTGACTATTACAGCGCCGTCTATCACAAAGCGAAAACAGTGGTCCAACAAAAAAATTCATATTTCATTACGTACTACACGAATATGTAATAAAACTGGTGGTTCCTAATTTAAAAAACCGCAGTTGATACCCGTTTGACCTATGGCAGAGCCATTTAGCAGGCCAACCATAGGGCAATCTGGATTCCCCCTTCAAGTTTCGTTCTTTGTAGTTTTTTCGTTTGACACTTATATCATAAGATATTTGGCCCGGTCACGATCAGTGGACCACCATGTATATTTTAATTGAAGTTCTCCTAAAAAGAATCATTTTAAAAGGCGAACTTCAAAATAAGCTAGGCTGGGTGTGAGAACAGATGCCCAACATGCTGCCTTGAAAGGTACTCTTCCGTTCTGGAACTTTTCCTTGAATTCCCAGGCGGAAGGATACTATCCGGAAGGTAAGATGCTGCATAGATTCTCCGTAAGGTCACCAATGCGATGTCGAGGCAGGTGTGGAGGCAGTGGAGGGAGGAAGTCTCCTTGTCACCGAGTCCTGCCTGCTGTTTCGACGTCCTAGGCTACCAAAATCAGGTCAAGCTAGATCAGATCACAGCTGGAGCTTTTCGCAGCAGCTGGCGTCATACTAAATTACCCACAGAGATGATGCAAATCATAACTATAGGTGCCTGTCGTTAGATAAGATTAGAAAAGTCTACATTTCAACAACATGGGTTTGTAGCATTATGTTACAGTCTGTTAAGCAGAAAATCTCCTGCTCACTCTCCATTGCCGCCATACGCCTACCGTCATATCACTCAGTTATCCTTTCAAAGCGGACGTTCTACAATACAGTACCGTTCAGTGGAGGGTTTCACTCTTATCACAATGCATGCATATTTCACGTTGGAAAGCAACAAGTAATTTTTAACGTTATCAATGTTAGACGATCTGTTTCAAAAACTAATGAAAGTATAAATAGTTTTATCATTTCAAATTTGTTCGGTGGTTCAGAAAGTAAGTATCGGTCTAAGCCACAGGGGTCTAACCGAGGTTTGTCAGAAGCATTTCTTTTTCTTTTTTTACATTTACCGCTACTTTCAAGTTCGACAATGATTTCTGTTAATGTGATAAATGCGAGGTTAGTCTATGGCTTGTATTCCATGTTAAACTGCAGAGCCACCTGTAACATTCTAGCTAAATCAATTAAAAGAATGGAGGAAGCAACACTACCAAACTACTACGGTGTTCGAACCAGCTTTCGTATTGATGATCCGAGTTTTACTATTACATTTATACATTACATCGATTATCCTTGTATACTTCAGTAATACTTTTAAATACATTTGAGTGATTAGCTGAGTATACACTCCTTTCCCCTCAGAGCGAAGGAATAAAATTACGCTAAACAAAACTCCCTTCTTTTTAGATTAAATAACACAATGGGATTATGTGTTAGATAATACTCTGGAAAGTATAAATAAAAATTTTATTCCTTATCTTCTTTTTTCTAAAAACATTAAATCTGTCGTACAAGACATACTGTTGTTGTTGTTATGGTTTTCAGTCCGAAGATTAATTTGATGCTGCTCTCCCCACCTACTCTCACATAGCTGCAAATCTAGTGTAAATTGCATCCAGAAAAACCGGTTGTTGTCTCAGGTAGGGTCCTATCAACCAATCCCAGATATATCCTGGTATAAAACATGTGGAAACAAAATACATTATCTGTCGCCTAAAGGGACACTATTTTTATTTTCTCAGATGTCGGTGTCCGAAACTTTATGTCATAGCTGCCAAAAGGCGGCAGTGTCTGACGACGCAATAAATGCAGCAGTTTCTCTTTAAGTGGACCTGGACGTGCACGGGCTGCATTTTCATAGCTCGCTCTCAGTGCACATTACTCTTCATCTACAATGAATAACATTAACTCAAGCTGTATAAGGATATTTATTAAAATATCTCCTACAGTTTAAGAATTACAGTATTTTGCCTAATAGGTGTTTTTGTAATACACTTCCATTCAGGTACCATTTTCTGGTCCATCATCAGTCTAATAGCATTCAGACTGTGACAGACCGCTGTCAACATTCATAGGAACGCATTATGCCTCTCGTTTTGTAGTTTGGAGTATATCTGAGGAAATAGGAAAAGCCTTATTATACCACATTATTATTTTGTCTAAAAAATACCGATAAAATTATATACAGAATGACAAACATAGATCATTTCTGCGATGTATTACGCACAATACAAAGATGCTATCCCATTCTTCACTTGAGGGAAATTTGGTGTAGCACCACATTTCGGAAGCTTCTATTCTCTTCTTGCCTAAAATATGTTTCACTTCCATAGATGACTACACTCCATACAAATACTTTTAGAAACGACTTCCTGACACTTAAATCTATACTCGATATTAACAAATTTCTCTTCTTCAGAAACGCTTTCCATGCCATTGTCAGTCTACATTTTATATCCTCTCTACTTCGACCATCATCAGTTATTTTGCTCTCCAAATAGCAAAACTCCTTTACCACTTTAAGTGTCTCATTTCCTAATCTAATTTCCTCAGCATCACCCGACTTAATTCGACTACATTCCATTATCCCCGTTTTGCTGTTGTTGATGTTCGTCTTACACCCTCCTTTCAAGACAATATCCATTCCGTTCAACTGCTCTTCCAAGTCCTTTGCTGCCTCTGACAGAATTACAATGTCATCGTCGAACATCGAACTATTTATTTCTTCTCAATGGATTTTAACTCCTACTCCGCATTTTTCTTTTGTTTCCTATACTGCTTGTTCAATATACAGATTGAATAGCATCGGGGTAAGGCTACAACTCTGTCTCACACCCTTCCCAACCACTGCTTCCCTTTCACGTCCCTCGACTCTTATAACTGCCATCTGATTTCTGTACAAATTGTAAATAGCCTTTCGCTCCCTGTATTTTACCTCTGCCACCCTCAGAATTTGAAAGAGAGTATTCCAATCAACATTGTCAAAAGCTTTCTCTAAATATACAAACGCTAGAAACATAGGTTTGCCTTTCCTTCATCTTTCTTCTAAGATAAGTTGTAAGGTCAGTATTGCCTCACGTGTTCCAGTATTTCTACGGAATCCAAACAGATCTTCCCCGACGGTGGTTTCTACCAGTTTTCCATTCGTCTGTAAACAATTCGCGTTAGTATTTTGCAGCTGCGACTTATTAAACTGATAGTTCGGCAAATTTCACATCTGTCAACACCTGAATTCTTTGGGATTGGAATTATTATATTCTTCTTGAAGTCTGAGGGAATTTCGCCTGTCTCATACATCTTCCTCACCAGATGGTAGAGTTTTATCAAGACTGGCTCTTCCAAGGCTATCAGTAGTTCTAATGGAATGTTGTCTACTCCAGTGGTCTTGTTTCGACTTAGGTCTTTCAGTGCTCTGTCAAACTCTCCACGCAGTATCGTATCTCCCATTTCATCTTCACCTGCATCCTCTTCCATTTCCATTATATTGTCCTCAAGAACATCGGCCCTGTATAGACCCTCTATATACTCCGTCCACCTTTTCGCTTTCCCTTCGTTGCTTATAACTGGGTTTCCATCTGAGCTCTTGATATTCATGGAAGTGGTTCCCTTTTCTTATAAAAGTTTTTTCTAATTTTCCTGTAGGCAGTGTCTATCTTCCCCTTAGGGAGATAAGCCTCTACATCCTTACATTTGCCCTCTAGCCATCCCTGCTTAGCCATTTCGCACTTCCTGTTGATCTCATTTTTGAGAGGTTTCTATTCCTCTTTGCCTGCTTCATTTACTGCATTTTTATATTTTCTCCTTTCATCGATTAAATTCAGTATCTCTTCTGTTACCCAAGGATTTCTACTAGCCTTCGTCTTTTTACCTACTTGATAGTCTGCTGCCTTCACTATTTCATCGCTCAAAGCTATCCATTCTTCTCCTACTGTATTTCTTTCCCCCATTCCAGTCAATTGTTCCCTTATGCTCTCCCTGAAACTCTGTACAACCTCTGGATCTTTCAGTTTATCCAGATCCCATCTCCTTAAATTTCCACCTTTTTGCAGTTTCTTCAGTTTTAATCTACAGTTCATAACCAATAGATTGTGGTCAGAGTCCACATCTGTCCCTGGAAATGTCATACAATTTAAAACCTGGTTCCTAAATCTCTCTCTTACCATTATATAATCTATCTGAAACCTTCCAGTGTACAGCCTTCTTTCATGATTCTTGAACCAAGTGTTAGCTATGATTAAGTTATGCTCTGTGCAAAATTCTACCAAACGGCTTCCTTTTCATTTCTTAGCCCTAATCCCTATTCACCTACTACGTTTCCTTCTCTTCCTTTTCCTGCTCTCGAATTCCAGTCGCCCATGAGTATTAAATTTTCGTCTCCCTTAACTAATTGAATAATATCTTTTACCTCATCATATATTTGATCACTTTCTTCATCATCTGCAGAGCTAGTTGGCATATAAACTTGTACTACTGTAGTAGGCGTGAGCTTCGTGTCTATCTTGGCCACAATAATGCGTTCATTATGCTGTTTGTAGTAGCTTACCCGCACTCCTATTTTTTATTCATTATTCAACCTACTCCTGCATTACCCATATTTGATTTTGTATTTATAACCCTGTATTCACATGACCAAATGTCTTGTTCCTCCTGCCACCGAACTTCACTAATTCCCACTATATCTAACTTTAACCTATCCGTTTCACTTTCTAAATTTTATAACCTACCTGAGCGATTAAGGGATCTGACATTCAACGCTCCGATCCGTAGAACGCCAATTTTCTTTCTCCCGCCCATAGAGCACCAAATGTTCTCAATAGCGGAGAGATCTGAAGACCTTTCTGACCAAGGTAGAGGATGGCAATCACGAAGACAGTTAGTAGATAACCTTCCAGTGTGCGGGTGGTCATTATCTTGCTGAAATAAAGGGCAAAAAATATCGTCGACGTACCGCTCTGCTGTAAGGATGCAGCGGATTACAACGGAAGTGGCCTTGCTATGAAATGAAATCCCACCCCAAGATATCATAACGGGTTGTCGGACTGTATGGTGGCCAACAGTCACATTGGTAGCCCACTTTTATCTGGGGCGTCTTGAGATACATCGTGGCTGGTCATCGGGCCTCAGCTAGAAGCCAGAATCATCACTGAAGACAATTCTGCTCCAGACAACGCTCTCCCAGGCCGAATGTACCCAGCACACTGCGAACCATCTTCTGGTTGTACATAGGTCGATATTAGTCGGCTTAAGGGGCGTCATGAAGTCAGACATTCGTCTCTCTAGGTCACCCATACTTAAAAATTCTGTGTTCGGCGATGGTCCGCTCATTTTTGCCAGCATCGTTGAATAGTTGCGTGGTTTCCTATTCTTATGTCGATCGATTGGCCAATTACTCCAACCAGCTTCTTTGAACTCAACTACATTTCTTCTTTCAAATACTGTCATCTGCTGACATTGTCCACGAGCCTGTTTGCAAGGCATAGTTACTGTCAAACTGAGTACACGGTATGAAATCCTCAAATACTTTATGCGCTGGTATCATCATGACACCTGTTTACTATTCTTGCCAGGTGTGCGGTGACATTGTGCTCCAGCAGTCACACATTCGTTCATCGGTCGCCAAAGTTTGCAGTTCTTCATTTTCCGTCGATACCTCTGTGAATAACCATTTGTGACCAGTTTGAGTCGTTTTCGTGTCTTAGACTGTATATTAGATGTTAAGACCGAAATAGAAGCGGAATTCTTATAATAAACGTTTGGAATTAGAAATGTGTGCTAGTTACCGTCTATGACTCACTGAAAATGGTTATTTTAAAGCATTCAATTAGGCTCGTTTTCAGTCGTATTACAATGATCATGTCATCGTTGTGTACATGAAATACCTCGTATAGGAATTCTGTTAAATCTAGCACTATCTGTGGACCTACCATCGGCACGGCTTCAGAGTATACGCCATCCAGACCAGGTGCGTTTGCAGTTTTGAGCTTCGAAATTGCGACAGCAATTTCTTCTTGACCAGGCCGTATCACCAACATCTGATTGTCATATTCGTTATTTACTGCATTCATAAGTTGTGCGTGTATCTCAGCGTCTGTGTTATCGTCAGAAGGCAGGGCAGTTAGCAGATATACTGGTGACTCTCTCCGTCCAGTCGTCATTGAGCTATACACCTTACGAATTGCGGACATGATAGTAGTTCCCATAAAGTTTGCAGTCAACAATTTATTCAGTCTTTGGCAGATGTCAAATTGCAGGTGTATTCCTTCAGTTTCCTGAAGCAAAGTTTTGAAGCGCGTCTTAATAGCCCTGTATTCATGGAGCCTACTACTGCACTCCGATTGCCCTAGAGTATGTTCGTTCTTCTTCTCGATCGTACCCTTCACCTTAGAGTGGAAAGTTCTAGGCTCTAAGGGATCGTAATCTGAATGTTTACCTTTGTCCTAGGAATATAAATGTCCTGTGCTCTTTGCAAGAGTTCAGTTAGTAATTGAGCAGCCAAATCTACATGAACCGGAAGCGATTCCATTCTAAATACTCCGAGGTAGACAAATAAGCCATCTCAATCAGAATTAGTGATGCCTAACTCAATTCTGCTTTCCTCAGCTTGTCTTCTGTATTATTGTCATTTCCCTCTTCGACGATAATTGTATTATGGCCAGTGTATGTTAGGTACTGGAGCACTTGTCAACTATTAATGTTAGCTGCTGACATGCGGTTTGCTAAAGTGACATCTATGTTAGTAACTACAACAGCTTATTGTTCGAAAGTACTCGGCTGGTCTTACAGACTTAAATTAATGAGCTGTAGTTCCTGTATTGCTTCCTTTAGTACATCCTCTCGTTTGTCAGTTTGCCTACTGTCCCACAGAAATGATTATGCATCTGTTATCACAAGGAGACACGCAATTTGTCTATATAGAGAAACCGCTCTGACTTTACCTATATAAGGTACCATAGGGTGAGAGTAATGCATGCTTACTACAACCCACTTTGTCTGCAGTCCTTCACTTCTATTGTGACCCTGTGCTTGTCCAACAGCGTTGCCACGTTGGGTCACACTGTATTTCCATTCGTAACGACCGTGGCAGTCATTCCCTCATCGTGGCCAGTACCTGTTACTATATCCGCACGAAAATGTGGGAGCTCATTCTTCCTACCATATGGTTCTTGCAAACAAAACATATTAACACTCAGCTGGTCAGTTAGTTTTCGTATTTCAGTCATTGTCAATTTACATCGAGCAGCATTTATCTGTACTATGTCTATCCTTTTACGTGTTTCGATTGCCAACAAAGCCCTTCGGAGAAGGAAGGCCTGGTTCAAAGAAAAAGCGTCCAAACCCTTATATAAAATCCACGTATTAATGCTCAGTGTCGAATTGTCCTTTTACTCCCTTAAACGCTTGTCGAAGGAGGCCACATAATTGTTTAAACTCAATGCATATGTTATTTACTCTCAAAAGAATTCTGTGTAGTGCATCTGGTGTAGGATACGTCATAGAGTTTCCTTTCTGATGCCCACCTCTGAAAATATGACTTAGAGCAACCTGCAACACACTGGGAGCCTCCCAACTACTTAATAAGACATTAACTTCTAAATTATTATCAGATTTGAATGTGTGTAATTGAAAATCATTTTAGTAGGACTCGAAATATTAGAAATACTTTTTTGTATTTCATAGGAGTACCTGATTTTCACTGCACTTAACTGTTTTGCGATTGTTGTACTCGTTAGTGTTACTAAGGTCACCGCACACCTCTTCAAGCGCAAATGTGGGGAGGGTCTGCAGATGATGTCGAAGCTTCTTGGGTGTCTACTGGTACTGCACATGCGGTGTCAATGTCATCATAACCATCATCATTATCGTTATCATAACATTTGGCGCGAGTTCCTCGTAGATGCGGCGTCGGCCTGGGGCAGGAGAATCCCGTTGCTGGAGTTGCTGCATCGGGATCAGCTCGTCTGTCAGCAGCCGCCGCAGCTTGGGTTGATGCAAGTGCTTCACAAATCGTCTCCCCCCGAACGAAGTTCACGAACTTCATCTGTTGTGATTTCTCACGTGATGAGCAAGTGCTCTACTCGAAGCAGGATACATCACTGAAGGCAGTTATACTCCAGCCAATGCGACTCCACCCCGCGTGTGCCCGACACCACTGAAAACGTGCTATTAGGTGCGCGTAGGTCAATGGTAGGCGGCGAGGGGGGCGCCGTGAGCTCAGCATCCCTTCTGTGAGCCGCCTTTTATTGGTCTCAGAGGTCACTGAAGCATTAGTTGCACGTCGGGTTGATGATAATGGTGTTCGGGATTCTGTGTGTCTCTCTGGCGATTACTCGGTCCTCTCCGTCAGCTCTCTGGGTCGACCACTTCCTTCTTGACGCTGTGTTCAGCCATGGTTCACCCGTTCCTGCGAGTATCGTCGAATAGTGTCGTTGCTCCTATTCAAATGTCGAGCCAATAGCCGATTACTCCAAGTGCCTTCTTTTAAATGCTGACATCCACATATATTGAGCGAATAGCCGATTATTCCAAAAGCTTTCTTTTGAATGCTGATATGAGCGTTTGGCATCATTGGCCTTGAGACCAATTACAGGGCAGGTCCAGCCGCCTTGGTGCAGTTCTTATTACATTCGACGCCACACTGGGCGACCTGCGCGCCACGTGGCGATGAAATGATGAATAAGACAACACAACATCCAGTCCCTGAGCGGAGAAAATCTCCGACCCAGCCAGAATTCGAACACGGGCATTTTAGGACAGCAGTCGATCACGCTGACCTTTCAGCTATCGGGGCGCACTAAATGCTGACATCTACATATATTGTTCAGTAACTAGCTGCAAGTATGGTTATATCCAACTGAGTACACAGAATGAACTTTAGCAAAAGGTTTAAGCCCTCGTATCGACAAGTACCCTGTTTACTGTGTCTGTGCCCAAGTACGTCGATCGCCAAATCCTGTATGAGTATCATCTTGTAACGTTTGCATCACTTCTTCATGGTGCGTCATTTTTTGTGTTAGAGTGGTTACTAGACATTAATAACGAAAGATAAACAGAGTTCCTGTGATAAACGTTTGTAATCAAAAATGTGTTATACTAGCCATCTATGAACCATCAAAAATTGTCACTGTTTAATTCATTTTGATAGGCTTGTTTTCAGTTTATCACAATATGAACATGTCATCATTACGAGGGTGGAAAGCACGCGGCTGTATCACTTATTAGTGTGTCCGTTCCTCGTCTTTAAGACGTATTGAACTCAGCTGAAGATACTTTCAGTAAGGTTAAAGAATCCACCATAGGCGGAACTAAACTCTAATTTTCCCAAAATATAGTTCATTGGTGAAAATTGTACACTCGTCTGCGCCAACAATTCAAACACAATTATCACTCAAAAGTGACTAACAGGCTGATTTTCTTTATCCAACAACTCAAATCCTCGAACTTGGTCGAATTTTCCACAAAATCATATTCACAAAGTTCCACTGCTGCACACGGAAACCAAGTTCCACAAGAGTTTACTTTTAGTATGTGTGCAGTGACATAGTTCCTTGGAAAAACTGAACACAGTCGATGTTCTGCCAAAGTTTGTCAACCAAATTACAACATCCGATCACGAAGACTGGACGTCGATGGTGCTGCAGAGGCAAGGCGGTGTTCTTGAGGAGGCAGCTGGTCGACAGCAGGAAGCGGATGTCCATCCGTACCTCTGGCTCGACGAGAGCTCACTTCTGCACAGCGATGCGAGGGCCTGAATATTGCCGCACAGCTGGATATCGCAGGAACTATTTCAGGTCACGTGATTCGCGGATGGGTCGACCAACCTACCCCCTCCCTCACCCCCCCCCCCAACCCAACACACACAGAGTTCGTGATTTTTAAGGCGCTGCTGGAGACGCCTAGTGGAACAACTGCAGAACTGTTTTCTTGTTTTCTGGTGCAGAGCAGTAGCGTGGGTTGTAGGCAGCCCAGGACTTTTGCGCCAGATGGAGTGTGACCCATACAGGTGGAACGCCGTGACATGCCAGAGATGCGTGAACTTCTGTGTATGACTAACTGCCCATTCTTCAGCAGGAACCGAAACCAGAAACGATAGCAATAGTGCACTTTGAGGTCTGGATTTAAGTCGACTTTGAATCGCATTCCAATGAGTTATTGGTTATAAGTGGAACATGGCGCTGGCCAATCAATTTCTAGGACGTTATATAAAATGCCTAAAAAGACAAGTCATTGTGGAAAGACAGGAGATACTGGACTCATTTGAAGAAAGAAGGAAATGTGAAAATGCAGCAGACGAAGCAGCAAACAGGAAACACATATTGTCTGGAAACCTCTATTTTTCTTTACTCCGCCGTAGTGGGGATCCAAAACACTCGGGCAGTATTCAGGAATTTGTCGCACTACTGTTCTATATACGGTCCCCTTTGTAGATGAACTACACTTTCCTAAGACTCTCCCAGTAAGCCGAAGCCACTCCTACTACTGTTCTCATGTGCTCGTTTCACTTCATATCGCTTTACAGCTTTACACCTAGAAATTAATCCCCTTGACTGTGTATACGAAAATTACAGTATTGTTTTTTTTTCCCTTTCATCTGCATTAAGATATATCTCTTTACATTTAGAGCAAGTTAACCTACATCACACTAAAAGTAAATTCTAAGCCATCGTATACCCATGTACAGTCACAAAACGACGATACAGTCCTCTTACCTCTTATACTAAAAGGTCACCTCAAGCCTTAGCAGACTTCTCCCCACCCTATCCGTTGTTGTCCACAAATCATTGCCTCACAGATGCTGCTTTATGACATGGTGTTTTGTCATCCTTACATAAACAATCCTGTTCTCCATATGTTTCCCTACCGTAGACAGTACATTATGCTGTAAAATGTGTTATTCTTCAGCGTTTGAAGCTTATTAATTGCAACAATTGGAGCACACCATAACCAAGGAAAACACCCCAATTCCGTGACACCACATCCTTAGTTCTTCATTTTTGGCGATATACAGGGTGAGTCACTAATTATCGCCACCTAGAATAACTCCGAAAGTATGATGGTAGCTGAGATGATTGTGGGACAAAAGATGTATAGGACAACGGGGGCCATAATATGACGTTGATTTTTTGATTCTAGATGGGGTCGCGTCAGAGATAAGAAGGTCAACTTTGTTTCTTTACATGGGATGCTATAGTTTGGTACTTATTATCTGATAGTGGCTATCGAGACGAATCCAATGACGTGTAACAGCGATGGCCGGCCGATGTGGCCGCGCTGTTCTAGGCGCTTCAGTCTGGAACCGCGCGACCGCTTATGTCGCAGGTTCGAATCCTGCCTCGCACATGGGTGTGTGTGATGTCCTTAGGTTAGTTAGGTTTAAGTAGTTCTATGTTCTAGGGCACTGATGACCTCAGATGTTAACACCCATAGTGCTCAGCGCCATTTTTAATAGTAATTTATTTGAAGGTCAACGAAGCTGAAAAAGGTGGCATGAGCGACCAGTTACAGAAGGCATTCGAAGTGATGCCCATTCGTATCAATGCAATGCTGCAATCTTCTTATCACCGGCTGAGTGGTATTCCTTATCACTTCGGCATTTATCGAAGCACATGCTGTGACATTCTCTCTCGTATGTCGTGCAAACAGTAAATATTCACCGATTGCGGCGTATGCATCCAAGGTGCCATTGACATGTAAACACCATTCCACAGCTTCGCAATACAACCCTAATAGGAACGGTAAGACTAGTATCGTCGAATCAAGCAAATGTGAATGATTTCTTCCTTCGAAGAACAATGCTTCTCACTTATGGAGAATGCCAACGAAATTCAGTGAGAGCTAGACACATTCGCTGAAAGACATCCTCACCGTAGTCACCCTACACGATGTACATTTAAATATGTTTGTGGTAAATTGAAAACAACTGGATTTTTAATGCATCGGGAACATATCCGGCAAAGGAAAGTTACTAACGAGGAAACAGAAACTGGTACTCTTGCCACTGTGGTTCGGCATCCTTGTGTTAGTTCATGTCAAATCGCAAGGGAATCTGGCATGCTCCAGAGTACTGTCGTTCATGATCTGAATCGCCATAAATATCATCCTTACCATACCATTCTCTACCAAGAATTAACTGGTAGACTGTATGCGTCGCATTGAAATCTGCAGATGGCTCAGCTTCAGATTTAAAGGAATGACACATTTATTAATTTGATTTTATTTACTGACAAGGCTACGTTCACGAACAATGGAAATGTTAATTTGCATAACATGCATTACTGACAACTGAAGATCCATGTTGGCTGGGGTAAGTTACAAACCAAACACCGTGGTCGGTGGATGTATGGTGCCGGATTCTGAAGGACAGAATTATAGGCCCCTATTTCATCGAAGGAAATCTTAATGGTTCAAAAAATGGCTCTGAGCACTGTGGGACTCAACTGCTGAGGTCATTAGTCCCCTAGAACTTAGAACTAGTTAAACCTAACTAACCTAAGGACATCACACACATCCATGCCCGAGGCAGGATTCGAACCTGCGACCGTAGCGGTCTCGCGGTTCCAGACTGCAGCGCCAGAACCGCGTGGCTACTTCGGCCGGCAATCTTAATGGTAGGAAGTACACCAGATTCCTGCAAGAAACATTAGGTCTGTTATTGGAAGAAGGAACAAGGAACAGAATGTGGTATCAACACGAGAGGCGTCCGGCACATTTTTCGCTCGTGGCTAGAAGTGAGTTGCAGAGCCAATTCCCAGATCGTTGGATTGGACGCGGAGATGTGTCATGGCCGTCTCGTTCGCCACACTTGACCCCTCTGGACTTTTTCTTGTGGGGATTCGTATAAGACATTGGTTATAAAGAAGTTACAACCACACCGGAACTCTGGATAATTTTTATCAGACAGTATACGTCTGAAACAGTGGACCCTCATTTAGTTTATCCCTAATGTTCGTTACTGTCGTGTTTATAAATTCTTGCAGAGAAGGTATCTCGTAAAGTAAATATCTAATGGTGTACACCTCATTCGTTTCTCAACATCAGTTACTTCAAGTACTAGCAACTAATATCAGTAACACGACACATATTGCTGCGTTCCCTTTCGTTAAGCGCAACTTTCTATTCTCTGCCGATGAAATTCCTCTGTAGACAGTAAAGCAATAAAATTTTTGGACTTGTGGTTTCGCTCCAGGTGGCCAAGGATATATAACCAGTAAGGCATAGGTATGCCAACGATGCTGCCTGAGGACCGTGCAAGGTCGATTAATTATAGCGGAGACCACAGTGGGGTGGACAGGAGGGGAAGGGGAGAGGAGTAGATGAAGTAGGTACCTGCAGCCGGCTGCAAGCAGATTCTGCCGAGCCTGCTGGATTTCTGCCATGATGTGCGTTTCTCCACCTGTCAAGTTCCAGGTAGTGGGCGTCTCACTCCCTTCACACTCTGGGAACACACCAGCAGAAATTCGTTGCCCTGATTTCGAAGCAGGCACCGTAAACACTGCAAAATCAGCATAACAGCCCATGCATTCAAACTGCTCACAAGAATAATATGCAGAACAATGGAAAAAGTTGAGGATCTGTTGTTTGAGGATCACTTGGAGTTTAGGCACGAGAGAGACAGTTCTGTCGTTGCGCATCATGATAGAAGCAAGACATGAGAGAAATTAAGACACATTCATAGGATTTGTCGAACTAGAAAAAGTGATTGACACTCTAAAATGACACAAGACAATCGAAATTCTGAACAAAGTAGGAGTAAGGTACGGGACGTGTAATACACAGTATGTACAAGAACCTAGAGAGAATGGTAAGAATGGAGGAGACATAACGAAATGCTTCAATTAAAAGTGGTGTAAGAGAGGTGATGCTGTCTTTCGCCCATACTACTCACTGTCTACATCGTAGAACCCACGACGGAAATGGAAGAAAGTTTCCAAAGTGTGCTCACAATTCACAGTAAGAAATTACCACTAATACGATTCGCTGATGCCATTGCTATCCTTGGTTGAAATGAATTACAGGATCTATTGAATGAAATGAATAGTGTTATGAGTACAGATTAGGTACTCAGAGTAAACCGACGTGAAACGAAAATAATCAGAAGTTGAAGAGAAACAGAACAGCGAGAAAACATCACAACTTGGGATCAAGAAGTACACGAAGTTAAGGAACTTTGTTATCTTGGAAGCAAAACGACCCATCAACCCATCTTGGACGAGGCAAGAAGGACATATAAAGCAGAGTAGCACAGGAAAAGGAGGCGTTCCTGGACAAAAGAAATCAACTGGTAACAAATGTATGTCCTAAGTTGAGTACGAAATTAATGAGGATGTACGTTTGTAGCACCGCATGGTACAGAAGTGAATTATTTCCTGTGAGGAAACCGAAAACGAAGAGAATCCAAATGTTCGCGACGTGTGCGATAGAAGAATGTTGGAAAGTAGGTGGACTGATAAGGTATGAGGAAATTCACATCTACATCTACATCTACGGGATTACTCTGCTATTCACAATAAAGTGCTTGGCAGAGGGTTGAGTGAACCACCTTCAGGCTGTCTCTATACCGTTCCACTCCCGAGCGGCACTCAGGAAAAACGAGCACTCAAATTTTTCTGTGCGAGCCCTGATTTCTCTAGTTTTATCGCCATGATCATGTGTCCCTATGTAAGTTAGTGCCAACAGAATGTTTTCGCAATCGGTGCAGAAAGCTGGTGATTGAAATTTCATGAGGAGATCCCGTCGCAACGAAGAACGCCTTTGATTTAATAATTTTCATCTCAATTTAAGTATCATGTCTGAGACACTATCTCCCCTATTTGCGATAATACAAAACGAGCAGCCCTTCTTTGTACTTTTCCGATGTCATCGGTCAGTCCCACTTGATGCGGATGCCACACCGCACAGCAATACTCCAGAATATGGCGGACAAGCGTGATGTAAGCAATCTCTTCAGTACACCTTTTGCACCTTCCACGTGTTCTGCCAATGAATCGCAGTCTTTGGCTTGCTCTACCCACAATATTATCTATGTGATTGTTCCAATTTAGGTTATTTGTAACTGCAGGCCCTAAGTATTTAGTTGAATTTACAACCTTCAGATTCGTGTGACTTAGAGCGTAATCGAAATTTAGCTGATTTCTTTCAGTACTCATGTAAATAACTTCACACTTTTCTTTATGCAGGGCCACTTTTCGCACCTTACAGATATCTTATCTAAATCATTTTGCAAGTCGCTTTGATCATCTGATAACTTTACAAGAGGTAAACACTTCCTTGTGGAACGCCGGATATTACTTCTGTTTTACTCGATGACTTTCCGTCTACTACTACGAACAGTGACTTTTCTGACAGGAAATCACGAATTCAGGCGCACAACTGAGGCGATACTCCGTAGGCAAGCCGTTTGGTTAGGAGACGCTTGTGAGGAACGGTGTCGAAAGCCTTCTGGAAATCTAAATGTATGGAACCAATTGACATCCCCTATCGATAGCAGTTATTACTTCATGAGTGTAAAGAGCTAGTAGTGTTTCACAAGAATGATATTTTCTGAATCCGTGCTGACTATGTGTCAATAAATCGTTTTCTTCGAGGTACTTCATAATGTTCGAATACGGTATATGTTCCAAAACCCTACTCCAAATCGACGTTAGTGATATATGCCTGTAATTCAGCGGATTACACCTACTTCCCTTTTTGGGTATTGGTGTAACTTGAGGAATTTTCCAGTTTTTACGTACGGATCTTCCTGTGAGCGAGTGGTTGTATATAATTGCTACATATGGTGCTATTTTATCAGCATACTCTGAGAGGAACCTGACTGGTATACAATCTGGACCGAAGGGCTTGCCTTTATTAAGTGATTTAAGCTGCTTTGTTTCACCGAGGATATCTACTTCAATGTTTCTCATCTTGTCAGTTACTCTTGATTGGAAGTCAGGAAAATTTACTTCGTCTTCTTTGGTGAAGGAGTTTCGGAAAACCGTATTTATTAACTCTGCTTTAGTGGCACTATCATCAGTGACTTCACCGTTGTTATCGCGCAGTGAAGGTATTGATTGCGTCTTGCCACTGGTGTTCTTTATGTGTGACCAGAATCCCTTTCGTTTACTGCCAGATTTCGAGACATAATTTCGTTGTGGAAATTATTAAAAGCATCTCGCATTGGAGTAGGCGCCATATATCGAACTTCTGTAAAACTTTGCCAATCTTGGGGATTTTGCGTTCTTTTAAATTTGGCATGCTTTTTTTCGTTGCTTCTGCAATAACGTTCTGATCCATTTTGTGTACCATGGGGGATCAATACCATCACTTTTTGTTTTATGTGGTATATATCTCTCAATTGGTGTCGATACTATCCCTTTGAAAACAATCCTCACATTTTCTATACTTACCTGATCAGATCGGAAGGGGTGAAGACTGTCTCTTCAAAAGGTGTTAGTGCATTTTTATCAGACTTTTTAAACAGATATACTGTGCGTTGCTTTTTCTCCGCAAAATAGAGGAAGAAAGGAACATAAGGAAAACGCTAACAAAAAGAAGGGACAGAATGGTAGGACACGTTTCGAGACATAAGGAAACAAATTCCATGGTGCTAATACAACAAATAATTGAGAATATGTGCCGAATATGTTTCTCTGAGAGGAAGAGATTGGTACAAGAGAAGAAATCGCGTTGAGCCGCCACAAACCAGTCAGTAGAATGATGGAAAATGGAAAAAGAAGATTACTGGTACGAACTTAGGACTCCACGAGTATTTTCAGTTTCAGTAAAAACTGTTGCATAAATTAAGTTACTGAATTCAATACGATGTAAAAGGTTTAATCTTTTAAGTGGGCATGACGGATATATCCGGCCCTTGGCACGTTCGCTCTCAGTTCAACGAATATATCGGACCACAGCAACCTGTCGCTTGTAGCTAATGGGAATGATGAATTCAAAGCCGAGACGTACTATGACGTTATTACTTAAGTTTCATTCTACATCACTTAAAATAATGCATTCTCAAAGTTTTAACGATTTTCAATGTTTTTACTGCCATGGACACAAATTATGGCAGCTCCTGAAGAAAAAACTGCTTTTCGAGTTGTTTTGGAGTTCGCTAACGACTTTCATGGAAATATTTATTGAATTTACCTCTACACCTAGTATATTAGTTCAGATTACGGTGACCAAGAGACAAGAAAGCAAGCGGTGTTTTCGACACAATGTAGGAAAACAAAAACGAATTCCTTTACGTCACTGAATATGAAAAATTGAATGAGGGTAACTAGTTAACAGCGTACGTCAGCTAGCATATATTAGTAAAACAGAACCGCAAAAGAGATGTCGTGATGGTCAGCACGTTTCGTGACAATGCATTGCCGGAATTAAACTCAAATTTTTTTTGCATTTGTGGTAAATATATGAGACGCGTGGCTAGAAGTAGGTCACAGTTGCAAAACTATCAAGTGGCCTGGAACAGCCTGAAAAAAGTTATCAGACCATCACAGACGTTAAGTGCGGCCTTATTTTCCATTTATCTTGTATTAGGTTCAGTATAGGGTCTGGGGTACCTGCAACATGCACACACACTCACAACAGTGTAATTGGGCTAGGGGTTTGCAATGGGATGAAACAGTTCCTCAAACATTATTCCTATATGGGACATACATCTTGAATCTTTTAAGTATATAAGAAGTAGTGTCAGCCGCAGTTTATCAGTATTCTACGTTACCAACTCATCTGACTGGTAAAAATGCTTATCGCCTTTGCTCTGTGGTTATGAAGCCTAATTTTGCAATAATCAGTAAGCATAAAGCTGAATTTAAGATAGCTGAAGTCAATACCCTCTCCTGTGATTTACTGTATTGTAATTGTAACACACCCCACGTCTACCATAATCCATGTGTTTCAGTGCATATAAGAGGTGACCTTGACTGGTAGTATTTTACTGACATAAGTCTCTCTGGGTATATTTGGAAGGCGAGGAAGAAGTGATCCTGCAAATACTTTGTAGATACTTTTGGCAGTGAGAGTAAATCTAAATCATCCTTGGACACCAAAGAAACCAAGTCGTGTGGTAGGACAAGAAAAGAAATATTCTTGTACAAAATCTTTATTAATTATTGCATAGACATACATAAGAAATGTGAAAGTAACTGAACACGAAAGGGCAATACGTTATGTCTGCATTAACTGTAAATTCTGATGGAAAGTGGCCAAACACTGGTGTACATGCAGCTAATGATAGAATCGAGGGTGTTTCTACATTAGTGGATATACGAGAGATTTGCTTATAAACTTTCCTTATCAGATGAATTATCTTAAAGTAAGGTTCGTTATATTGTATCAACATGCTGTGGACTGCAGACTGTGCATTTTATTAATCCACAAGTATTAAGACAAAAGTACCATAAACTGCTATTGTTTCCAAAAATAATTTTATTTTGCAGGTCTTAATAAATAGAAGAAAGGTAGCAAATAGACTTAACCCTTTCCCTATAAAAGAAACTAATTCTTCAAGTCTAGTTAACGAGAAAACTGAAAATGGAATAGATCGACATAAGAAAAACAAAAGCGAAAAGTGGAAGATTTGGCGGAAACATTTCCCATGAAGGAAAGTTATAAACTGCTACTCGAAAAAGCGAGGCTTACAACTTACTTTAATCTTTTTAATCTCTGCTTTTAGTCTAATTTATTAGACACAGTTCCTGAGTTTTCGTCAGTCAGTCAGTCGGCAGTTGATGGTTGGAGTGCTGACTCATTATCTGAGTATCCAGTTATGCTGGCAACTGATGTGATATATATAAGGATCATATCAACCTATACCACATCAACAACAGCCTGAAGATGGCGCATTGAAGCGCTGAAACTGGTTGTAACAAAATAAAATAAAATCATAAGGACGGCTGTAGGTGTTTTATTTTGTCGCAACAGTAAACGGCAGTCTTCCCAGAGACCTCCTGCCAATAGCATGGACGTACAAAAACAATATTCCGCATGTCGTTAGCCATGTGTCTACATCCGGTCCACGGACATCCATTATGTACAATGGCGTTCGTTGGACACATTTTACTTTAAACTCGCTTGCCCGGTGTCGGCGGATAAACACGATACTACAGTGGCTATGTTATTCCGAATTACAGTGAAAAATTCCCTCGGACATGCATGCATGTCCTAAGGAACAGGCACTTCGACGACTACAGCCGTTATGAAATGCAAGAAATTTATTCACAGTTGCGAATATGGACAACCATCAGCTGTATAATAGAATGACGACAGTGAAAGCCTCTGCCTGACCGGAACTCAAAACCGGATTTCCGGCTTATCGCGAGCGGTCACCTTATCGTTTGACTATCCGAGCAGAACTCATGGCCAGGCCCGAACTACGGTAGATCGTGAGCCACATGTCTAAATCCTGTACCCGTACGTCAACTACATACGAGGGTCAGTCAATAATTAGAGAGACAAAATGGTCTGGGGAAAACCTGTTAGTAGGGCAAGTTTGATACTTTCCTGGCTATGAGTTGGTATTACTAGGATGAGTCCTGATCAGCTGATGTATAAAAATTGTTTTGTTTATAACGGCAAAAATACATCTCAAGATGGCGAGCCCGCTTCAAACGTCAACATAAGTTGAACAACGTTCTGTTATTCGTTTTCTTTCTTGCTGAAGGCGAGAAACAAGAGAATATATACTGTAGACTGTCTTAAGTTTATGATGAGCGTTGTATAAATCGTTAAAATTTTTACAAGTGTGTAGGGCATTTCAAAAATTTTCTCAACTCAGTGACAGACCAACACCGGTCTGGCCGACCTGTTGGAGTTTCCACTCCCTCACTTGAAAGTCGAATTGATGACATTATTCGTGCCGACCGCCCTTGTGACCGGGAAATGATAGTTGATAAGGTTCAAGTTAGTGCTGACACAGTTCATAACATTATCTGTAACAAGCCGAAGTACCGCAAAACATGTGCAAAATGGGTCCCAAAGGAGTAGACGCGGCTACACTAGGAAACTAGGTTGAGAGTGTGCACAGAGCTAAAGGAATGTTATGAAAGAAAAGGTGAGCACTTCATCAGCAAACTTTTAACTTTTGATGAAACTTGAGTTCGCGATTATGAGCCAGAATCAAAAAGACAAAGCATCGAGTGGAAGCACACCATCTCACGAGTTAAGAAAAAATTCAAAGCCAAGCATCTGCAGGAAAAGTCATGTTGACGTTGTTTTGGAATACTGAAGGGCAAGTTTTTTGTGACTATCTCGAAGAGCAGCGTAGAATGTACAGCCAATATTACTCCTATTTGATTTTAAACAAGATGAAGCCAGCCATGAGAGAGAGACGTCGTGGATCTGAGAGGAGAGGTGTGATTCTCCAGCAAGACAACGCAAGTCCTCATATTGCTCATCTAGCCCGTGAAACCATCGACAAAATGGGCTGGGAAGTACTGCCTTACAGTCCTCATTTCGCACCTAGTGATTCCCATTTGTTTAGTGCACTGAAGGAGGCATTACGTGGGAAGAGGCAGCAGGACAACGAGGACGTGAAAAATTTTGTCGAAAATTGGTTCAAACATCAAGATAAAGAGTTCTTTGCAGCCGGAATAGAAAACATTGTAGCCCGTTGGAATAAGTGCATAGATGTTTAAGGGTATTATGTTTAAATGTAGAAAAGTATTGTTTTGTAAAAATAAATGTTTTTTTTTTTTTTTCTCCAGACCAATTTGTGACTTTTATCATTGAATGACCCTCGAATATTCCCATACAGAGGAGGCATTTTCCTTGAAAGTCAGCTGCTCCGTGACGGCGAATAAATGCGATACTGCAGTGCTTGTGTAATCCCCAATTACGATGCAAAGTTCCTTCGGACAAGCACGCATCCATGTCCGAAGATACTCGAACTGCGCCGACTACAGCCGTTATATGATATACGAAATACATTTACAGTATATTCTCGGCAACAAATAGGTTCAATAGCTGTCTGGACGTCAAGATATGCTCACATCAAATACTCGTTTCCTTATTGAAGCATTACAATGTATTACTACCACGTAACCATGATCCCTTAATCGGAACAGCATTACGACCTAATATAGGAATAACATAACGGACTGCTGGTAATAAGCTCCTGATTCGGCTACATACCTACCTGTAATAGAAATAATCAAAGTAGATCCATGGCACGACAGACAGAAGATATATACTTGCATAGCTCTGAGCCCAGGTGATCCCATCGTTTGACAGAACTTTACAAACCACGAAATTGTCAGCGGAATTTGAGGGAAATTTTAACGCCTACATCTGCATTTAAGCTACATTATATTGTGTGGCAGAGGGTAGTTATGGTATATACATAACTTTTTAATAATCCTACCTGATAATGGTCCGCCTAATGAACAATACTCAAGAAATGCCGAACGAGTCTTTTGAAAACCACTTCTCATGTGGATGAGGTAATTCCCTTCAGATTGTTCCAGGATATCTTAGATACTCCTCTGCATCTCTATGACAATTTTTTAATTGGTCTTGCCTCTTTAGTCCATATATGACAGCTATTCTGAGGTATTTTCCGGTTGTTATTGTATGCAATGTTTTATTGCCAAACTCGTAACCTATGCACGTGCAGGACATTACATTTATTTACTTGCAGTGTCAACTAGACCAATCGTGAACTGTTTGCATGTATTCCCGCGTTTCGATACGGTTGTCTGATGTTGCAACCTTCCTGTAGACAACAGCTTCGTCCGACAACCGCCCGGACAGCTTACGACGTTATCCTCTACGTCATTTACATACAGAGTATTGCAAACATTAATAGCCCTGTAGAGCTCCCCTGGGCTACACCTATCGATTTTTTCCCTTTAAGTCACAACTCTTATTACTGTTTGCTAGAACGTCCTGAAACCAGCCATTTGATCTGCTACTCGATTGGCTTTTATCAATGGCGTTTCGCGCAGATTTTTCTAGGGGTTCACTGGAGGGTTGTCTACAAAGTTTCAAATGACTAACACACTTGGTTGAAAAATAGTAAAAAAGAACTACTCTACGGAAATACATTTACTTTACGATTGACTTTGTCTCGAATAATCCATACTCCACTCATTAAGATCAGAGATTCTGTCAGTGAAGCATTCATTCAATTCATTGAATTCTACAATGCTGCTGACAATGTCCTTCTCGATTGAGAGCGCTGCTACTGCTCTTAGCAGCTGCTGACTCACAGCACGAAGCAGAAAACCTTCAGGTCCGCGTCAGACGATGTCGCCAGTATGGTAACAGTCACTTTCAGGAGTTTCGTTGTCTGACTACAATATTTCTGCAAATCATTTAAGAATAGGGATTCCAGAAATTTCTAAACTCATTCCTCGTGTTTGATATCAGAACTTTTGTTCTCAGTTTATTGCCTTCAAGGATGGGATTTATTTTGCAAGACGCCCGTAGCAATGTTTGCAGAAAGTGACCTGCACACACGTTTCGGAATTAAATAAATTTGCAGCTACGACATATCTGGTAAATTAAAAGCTTTCAGCAACTTGAGCGACAATGTTATCTCACACATCTTTCGAAAAGCCGTTATTTAATTCATTTTCCTGTCCAGCTCTCTGCATGTGGAAATCATGTCAGATACGTTAGCTCGATTATATTTTTGCAGTCTTCTACCCCTTGTTGTACACACAGTGGCTCAACTATTCATTTTTGTAATTGGCTGTACAATGCTGCAATGTTGGCACAGTGAGATTGTAAATACAGACAACCAAAATTGAAATGCTGGTGCCTTCATTTCAGTCGTTGCACTGTTGCTGAAATAATTATAGTGGTTTGTCGAGATGGAATCTCAGTTTTCTCCAGGCATTCTACAAGTCACTATTTTCATACACAGCTTGCACAGTCCTTGATTTAAAATTCCACCTTGAGTAGGAAACATGGCAGACTTTCTTACTCAGTATGTCAATTACACACTGTGAAGAATGTAGGAAAAACTAAGAATCTCACTAAAGTCAACGAAATATCTTCTAACGTCCCTATTTACCTCTCTGCATAGGTGAAAATCAGATCCTGCGTTTCGGCATAAAAGTGAACTACATAGGCATGTTCAAACTGTTTATTCAGAAGAGTCTGTGCACCTGAAAGACGACCACTCATGACACCTGTGCAATTGTAGCTCTGAGAAATAACTATACTCTGATTTCTCTAAGCGATTATCCTAAAGTTATTGAACACTGTTCGCGAGGTGTCTTGAATGTCAACGACCTTGCTACAGATATCACGTTAGAGGAAACATATCTGACTATTATGATAAAAAGTGAAATTGTTGAAATCTCATTGTCGTACCTGCGCTAACTGGTACAGAATCAGTGACAGCAATTCTCTGTTTTGCTCTGACATTATAAACATCCATCATACAAGAAAGGATAAAATTTTGAATATGTTTACATGTGCCTTTGAAAACAGCAGCCTTCTAAAGATGATCATTACTTACAGTATCAGGTCCAGCAGTGAAACCTAAATGAAATATAGAAGACGTTGGGAAACTCCTGGATTTGATGAGTTGCTGCATCCATAATTTCCAAGAAGTGCAAGCTCAGAAACACAATAAACTACAACAGATCACAGAGTGTGTAACGATATTGGCGAATCTGATCATTGTGCCTAGAACCTGTGTATCGGGAGAATGACTGATGCATGCACAGTGACAGATGGTCTGGAAGCGGGTTCATTCGGGTACGTAGTTCCAATTTTCATCCACCAGAGAACAGTAGTGCACAGACACATTCAAGAAACAGGTCAAGAGCACGGTTTTGCGAATTATTCTGTTTATTTCCTGAAGCCCTTTTGTTTATTTATCTCTGTACAGTTTTGTATATGCTTTTAGTAGTGTCAGTGATGCGCGATTGTGGTCTAAAGTAAACATGTAGATCACTGCTCTACTGAAGGACGTTGTACGATGGGGAATTTTTTAACGTAATATGTCAAGTAAGTTTATGGTAAAAGGAAAGCTAATTCGAGTGCAAATGAAAATAGATAATAACTTAAAGTGTAAACAAAATATCAGAATGCTAAATATTTATTTCGGGAAAAAGTACAGTTCGAAAGCATGTTATTTGTTGATTGGTTGGTCATGAAAAACGCGGAGTAACAAGAGAGAATAATGTTTTTCTATTGGCCTTAAAGAAAACTGACCAATCAGAACTGAGTATTCTTCGTTCCTCATTTCTCTTGGAGATACAGAAAGCTTTCAGCAGTCTAGAGTACTCGGAGCACAACCTTGCAATGGTACAGTCGTGTGTAGTAAGAGCTCCGAAGTAAGTTATAATTTGCCGATTATCGTTGTGCTACACTCCTCAAAAGTGCTTTAAGGTGAAGGCAATGTGCTTTTTAGAATGTACGGATTTTTAAGCAATTTACTGTATGAGAAAAGACAGTAATTCCTCGTGGCATATTGAGCAGATTGGTGACTAAAAACTTGCGTGCATTAGACACCGAAAACTTAATAGCATGGCGAGCATTTTCATTTAAGAACAATCCGTGCTTAGTGCTTAGTAGATTTCGGGAAATACGTTAAAATAAACTTGCTAACGTGAATGAAAGTATTTTACGCATAGTGTGTTGAGACTAGCACGGTCTTAGAAGTGTACGTATAAAATATCAATGTTAAGAATATAGCAAAGTTTTGCCAGTAATTCCACCTTTCACTCGAATTTAAGACCTTTTCCCGATTCTTGGAATAGTTACGTTGTGTGATGCCCGGTGCGAATTGAAATACCGTAGGATTCTGCTCGGCTTTCATACCGCCGATCTGCTGCAGTGAGTTCACTGGTAGCTGCAGATAAAGGACGGAAGGAGCCGCGCCGCCGCAGTGTCTTCCCATTGGCTGCCTACAAGCTCTATCTAGTTGTTGTGTAAAACCACTTTCCCTAAAATATTGTGATCTGGACAAATCCGTCTTTTTTTCTTTTTGTCTTCTGTGACAAATGTATGAAATCATCAACGCCTCATAACTAAGTACTTTTCTGTCATAGAGCAGAAGAATGGATGATTTCAAATTTAAAATTTTTATGTACTGTAGTATTCTGTCAGATGAATATTTCTGTGGAATCCACTGCTCCGCTTGCCACAAGACGAACCGACGCTTGCTCGTACTTTGTTCACAAAACGAGAGTGCGACAGGGCGAAGTGAAGGAAAACAGCATTAAGCTGGGTCCCGTTCTCTTCTGCTCTATCTCTTATTGACGATGATATTGATCTGAATGTCTCTGGATGTCTGTTTGTGCAATCCGTAATGATTTTTGTAGAAAATCTTCCTCGATCTCGAAGAAGGTCGTAATGCGTGATCATAAAACATGTTCCACATTTCCAGAACCGAACGGAGTCAGTGATATAGGCCAATAACTATGTGTGTTTGTTGAAAACGCGGTTGACCTGCCCTTTTTTCCAGCCGCTTAGGGCCTTTCATTGGCCAACTAACTACGAGAAGTTGTTGTTCAAAGAGGAGCTATGACCAGTAGTCCATTCTTCGGCTGCGTATATTCCTGTGTGTGATTTCTGTTCTAAAGGTACTAGAAATTTGCGTACAGTAAACGTATCCCATGGCTCACCACATGTAAGTTCTCAAAGCTCTGCGTGGTAGTAAGGAACTGGTGCGACTGAAAGTGGGCATTAATGTTAGACTGGAAAAGTTAATTTAAGCTATTGCTTCTTGGATTATTCACTTGTTAGTAAGTTGGCAACACCAGGGATCGTTTCAAAAACAGCAGCATTTTGCAAAAAAAAGAGGCTCTGAGCACTATGGGACTTAACTTCTGAGGTCATCAGTCCCCTAGAACACACATCCATGCCCGAGGCAGGATTCGAACTTGCGACCATAGCGGTAGCGCGGTTCCTGACTGTAGCCAATAGAACCGCTCGGCCACCCCAGCCGGCAGAATTTTGCACAAAAGCTACAAAATTCAGAGCTGTGCGGTGAATAGAGGAACGAGTTTATTGGTATAGAGCCTTCCCACAATATACACCCAAAGCGAAAACTATGGGAACGGCAAAACTGCATGCGTCTCGGAGGGACATATATTCCTCATCAGATGCCTCCCGTATTACAAGCATGGAGATGTCTACCGCCAACAGGATGAAACGGAAAAGTGTATCAACTGCAGAGGCTGATGGTTGTTTCAGTAGACAACATTCTGTCGGCACGATACAATCATCGTCAGTCACTGCAGTGCAGAACTGCAGTACTATGGCGATAATTTAAAGAGTAAAATAAACTGACTTGGGAAAGGCAGAATGCAAGTGATGTGACAAAACAGTAATTGTCTCGACCTGAAACTACCAAATCAAATGTCGGGCTTGAACTGTGACGTATTGGTGTTGTGGCGGGTGACGTCACACGTGTGCGGAGCGTTGGTTTGTTTTCGTTAGGGACGTTTGCATTGTCACCTTATGCTGTGTTTGTAGTCTATATTGCATATATACATAGTGGTGCAAATTTTGATGGAATGAGCATGTTACTGGATCAACCAGTTTAGTTACTTAAGAGAAAGATGAGTTTACGGTGTTCTTCGCTTACGCTCCTAATCAACTATAGTTTAAACTTTATCTTTGGTTGTCTTGGTAACGTGAGTACAGAGTGATTACAACTTATGTGAACTTCGGCACATATTTTTTTCAAAGGTGAGCCAACATGTAATGTAATGAAATTAATAACCTAGCGAATACTAATAGTAATATTACTGAAATAAGGAACGCTGATAGGTCGACAATAAAGAAAAACGAATGTCTTCAGAAGGTTATGGTAAATGAAGCCTGGTTATTCTAACGTAAAGTGTGAAGAATGTGATGTTAGTAATTGAAAGCAATGTACTAAGATGTAGCAGAATTAGTTGAGTTTGGTTGCCTACAGAATGAAGGCGCCAGATCCAGTTTAGCGCGTAACAACTAACACAAAAAGTATTTACGAGTAATTTCAGGGATTTTGCAAGTTCCTGTTGAGCTGTATTGGTGAACACATGTTACTGCATTTTGTCCATCTCGCAATTTAAACCTTTCTGTATCGGTATTGGGGTATTCGTTGTTGCTACTATATTTCGTTAATTTTCGCGATATTTGCTACCTGTACTTTTTCGCTTTCTATTCTGATATTTCTTTTTGATTTCTGTATTGGTGTTTGGCTTTTAAGTTAGTTTATATTTATAGAGTGATATCTTCGATACCAGTTGAATTTATCTAAGTGATGCTTTACTTTTGCATTTTCGATGCAGACCTCTGCATGCTATTCTTCATCGTATTCTTGCGGTTGTTTTGTTTTGTATACGCCAGTATTTTTGGGGCTCTGTGGGTTTTACTTGAGAATATAACTCCCCAGATCCCCCTTAAGGCCCAATATTTATTATTTCGAATTTTTAAGTTTCTGAATTGATATTTATATTTTGGTTTTACAGGAACTGTTGAATATGACGTCCTAATCGCCATTTTTAAATCAAAGTTGTGTTGCATCTTGAGGGTAGTGATGATGTTATTTATCAAAGTGGACGGGTGTTATCGAAGGCTCATGTCTTCCCCAACAATTCACCATACTTGAGACACAGTGCCGTACCCCCGGCCGCGAGAGTTCGCCCCTGTTTGGTCTTAGGAGGGGAGGGGCGCCCACAGCGCCGGCTGTCACCTCCACATGAAATCACGCCGGCCACAGCTGTTATTCAGTTTAATAAAGACGTAATGCGTTTTTACGTTGCAGGCTGACAGTTATTGGACGGGTGAAGTAATTGCATCGGTTAAACGCTCGAGCGATGTGATGTGGTGCTGTAACGACATAACAACACAAGTTTTCACCCCAGATGTAAGCATTCCCGTTATACAGTAGCAGGCAAGCATAAGTTCTCTACATTCTGTAATTTCCTGCAGGCGATATTATCGAGTGCGCTGCTGCCAAGGCACCCATGTTGATTAGTTTGATTCTGTTTAGAGCGAAGATAACAGAATATCTTGTAGTAGTGAATCCTGTCGTAGGTGTTCTATAGATGAGCAGGATGAAGCCAGAGCATTGTCAACTTGGACTACTCTTACATGGGCTGAGTTACTTACGAGAGTGTATACTGTGGAAAGTCATTTAGACTTCTTATGGGAATTTTGTGGATTGTCACCGGGAGACGTGTGTGGAACTCTTTTAAAAACGACCAACGTTTATTTCCCGTTTTAATTATAGGACTATTCTACGAAATGTACGAAACTAGTACGATCAGGAAAGACACGTAGTTCGTTAGATGCCAACTGACGATACATCAGGGTATTATTTTGGTCCCGTCCTGGGTTAAAGAACACACGCTACTAGTCACTGTTATAGAAAGTTATTTAAGTACAACTACTGTTGGCGATTACTTTGATTTTTGCAGTGTTATGTGTTATTTGATTGTTGTGAATTTTACAAAATGCAGTAGCTTTGTTTTCACAGTTTGGCTTACTAGGCCAAAAGTTTCCTTGTGAGACGCCCACGGTTTCTCTGAAAGATAGCTACAGAGTATCCGACAATCGCAGAGGTGGAGTGCTCCAAGCTGCAACTGATTTGGAAATTATTGTATAGTGCGAAATACTTTCACACTCAACAGCAAGGCCAGCCTGGGTGGGCGAGCGGTTCTAGGCGCTACAGTTGGAACCGCGCGACCGCTACAGTCGCAGGTTCAAATCCTGCCTCGGGCATGGATATGTGTGATGTCCTTAGGTTAGATATGTTTAAGTAGTTCTAAGTTCCAGGGGACAGATGATCTTAGCAGTTAAGTCCCATAGTGCTCAGAGCCATTTGAACCATTTTTTGTGATGGAAACAGGAACTATTTGCAGGAAAAGTAGTTATATATGACCTAATTAACGAATAATAACTTACTACGCGTACATAGTGTTGTTAAGTAAAAGTGCAACAGTATTCCTTACATGGGACCTTTTCAGACTCTAGTAAAATAATACAAATAAGTGTAGCCATTCTGAAACTAAGACCGTATTTGATCTCATAAATCCAACAAAGAAAGGTTCTTAAGCAGCACTGGAGCGTTCTCATATAACGAGTTCTGACAGCTGCCATCTAACAACTTTGTGTCGAATTAACCTGGAACACCGCAAAATGGGTAAAGTATCGTTATATGAATAACAACACCAGCAACACAGATGTTCAAAAACTTTCACTAATTAGTAATTACATTCACGAGATTAATCGATTTGCCTTGTGTTATTCCCCACTTATGAGTGAACCATAACTTTGGTTTTATTTCACATACTTCACTGCACATTCAAATGGCCGTAGTAACACTCTCATAGAATTTAAACTTTCGCTTAAGTTTTCTTCAGATTTCATTTTTATCTCGTTTCATTATCCTTCAGTTAATGTAAATCAACCGTTCACAAATTTAGCTAACTCTTAAATCTTCGGAATATGAGATACCTATTTTCGTCCATCCATTTAACAAATGGGCCGTCCAGTACCTTTAAATTGTATGGCTTTGTGCGCTGTGTTATATTAACGTCACCAGTTTCCACACTTGATGTAACAGATGAGAGTCCTCCCGATAGGTTCGTCTACTCCCATGTAATGTTAGCAAACAGGGGAGATCGGTGAAGTTTTATTCCTAGCGGACCTGAATAAGCTAAATTGCATCAGCTTATTTGTTGTGGTGGCAATATATTTAGAAAATGCGTTAAAATGGTACATACCAGCAATCTACTGAACGAAATCACAAGAATAAACAAATTCAGAAGATGTGTAGCTAACTTTTTCGTAACTATTAGGAAGAGAGTTATTGAAATGTACAAGTCACAGTGCTGTTCAAGGTAGAATAAAAGTGTGTGGAGTTGGAGACGATGTATGCTTGTATTCAGCAATAGACGGTTTTGCTATCACATTATTCTGGAAAAAAAAGAAATTCCGGTCTGGCAGACGTTAAGCACAATGTAACCAAGAACATTCTGAAAGTTATTTAGAAAACTGTGACGAATACAATTCACATTACTATTCCATTATCGTACTGCATAACACCGAGACATCTTAAAAAGAAAAAATATTTGTTTCGCCTTATTTTGTTTCCATATCTGTAAACTATCAAGTGCAGTACCGAACTACCTATTAATTTTATTTTATGTCACCTTATCCTAGTCTTTTGTTCTGTAGGCCGTGAGTTGTTACCTGCCATTTCCATTTTTTATGTATTCCATCTACTGTTAGCAGCTAACATGAACTACATTGTGTTTTATCATAGAGACTAGAAAATACTCCTTGTTTTATTACTGAATTTACATGTGTGTACCAAACTTTTTCGCCTAAAGGTACTAGGCATTTCAGAAGTCTATAATATACAATATATTTCTAATCAGTTATTATCTACGCATAATGTAAGCTGCAACTGACTAAAAGTGGTCCAAATATTAACAATGTTATTGTTAAGTCATTACTGGGTTTAAGTCACACATCCTGATTTCGTTGTATTTACCATGCAACAAACATTCTCTGTATCACTCTTGCTTCTTTTGTGACTGCGTTATTATTTCACACAAGTCCTTAGAAACATGTAAAGAAAGTAACTTATCAGTGTTATCTAACGAAGTACGTTAAAATTCCCCAAATATTATTAAACTATTTCATTATTTTTGAGAGAGCATTACTGTGTCATTTTCTTCGGGTTGAAGTTAACTGTACAGCCATGAATATTGCGTAATACTTTAGACTGTGACAAAATGTAGCGTCAAGGTGATCCAGACTTACGTGTTGCGCATCTGGCTCATGTCATACCCCTATAAATCTCCCAAACGACTCTTCTTTAGCTTTGGTGAAATAAATAAAAAATGAAATAAAAACGTGCCTTCTGCAACAGCATTTTCCTCAGCAACATTAGCCCCGAAAGTAAATTTCAACGACATAACAAATCATAGTGCACAAGGGCCAAAGTATATATAGCAGCGGTGATGAACTCTCTCTGAATTTTCAGTCGAACATAAGGCACCATTAATTTCTTTGTTTACTCTTTTGAGGTTACATCCACATGCTAATCAAATGTTGTTTGCCAATACAGTTCAGTGAATTGCAACATCAGTTTGATTACACTAAGCGTGCTTTGATTTATGTGTCTCACGCAAAGACACTCGCCATGCTTCTGTTACAAGCAGCATCTGAGTTTGTTTACATACCTACTACTTCGTAAACAGTTACACAGATAAGCCAGAATGTTATGGCCGCCGATCTACTGTCGATATAAATCCGTTCAGGCGACAGCAGCGACACATGGCGAGGAATGACTGCTAGTCAGACAAACGCACGGTGCATGTTGTATATCACAAGGGCTAGAGCGTGATGGAATGGAGTGTGTTGAGCGGTTCGATGAACACAGTCCCGATTTCCAGTTGATGTGTTGGCTCTCCTATCTCGACACATCTAAACCCGATCGAAGACATCTGGGCATGTGGCGTCAGAGCTCATGGCAACCCTCCCCGGAATTTACGGATTTAGGTGACTTGTGTGTGCAGATGTGATGCCAGCTCCGTCTAAGGGGTTCAAATGTTGATTACCTTTTAGTTCCTGCGTGTGTAGTGCCATATTACTTGTGGCCCACTGTGTTGAATAGTAGATGTCGGGATTATGGAGACTACTTTGTTGTCCTTAGGAGCAGTGATTTTGTAGTCACTCTAGTCTTTTGAGTGTTATCATTAATGTCATTGATTTTCCTACTCTTTTTAGAATTATACTTAGTGTCAATGATATTTCTGTTAAACGTTGTTGGCAAATGTTAATGTTACACAAAACAGTTTCTTCCATTTCCATCGACGGAGAGGAAATGACAGATGCAGCTCGCATTGGGGACACACTCGAACGAGTTTTATTCCGAAGAACCTTCCATTTGTTTCCATTAATCTACTAAGAGGAACCACCGAAATGTAAATCTTGTTGGTCGGAAGAGAATATGAACCACAGTCAACCCCAATGCGAGCCATCTACATTACCACAACGCCAACTGTTGCAAATAAAACAAATAACGAGACTTGTTATATCATCAATCCAAAGGTTTATTCGATTGGTAACTGTGGTTTCAGGTGGTATTGGCCGCGGTATCGCGGACGCACATTTTGGGAGCCGGACGGTCTTCTCCAGACGTCGCGTTGGTGGTCACGCGTCAACACATTCAGCGTCTGGCATGGCAGCTCTCAAGATCTGCGCGGTGTGATGTACAGACCTCCAAGGTGGGTGCGGGGGACACCGGAGTGATCTGCGTCAAATATAAATTTCAAAATTATAAACGTCGCCCTATTATGGTGAGTTGATATGACATCTGTAAAGGAAAGTGCTAAATGATCGTAGGACCACATGCTAATAAATGGTCAGTTTCTGTATCCATAAAGGGGATGTTTCTATCGCGCCAACTCATGAACCCTAGAATACTAATTATCGCAAATATGAAAATTACCGACAGTGAATGTTTGCCTATTTACTCCTCCCGGAGTGTTATCTATTGTGGTGAAATGGTCTACTAAATTATTGCATCAGATGGTAGATATGTCACGCAGACGCATGTATTATCCTCACCTGAAATATATTCATTATGGAACGGAGAGAATTGTGACTGCTGCTAAATCCATTATTACCAAAATAGTAGAGTTTCTTAAAACAAGTTGTGTAAATGTTCAGTTCAAATTCGGAGAGCTTCAAGGATAAATACGGGACAGAAAAATAAACGATCATGCAGCATAAGAAATGGGATTAAAATACCAAGTATAATCGTGGGAGGCTGAAGGTGAAACTTCGCTGAGAACTTGATAACTGTTATGGGCGGGAGGGGACATAGGAGAACGTTTTCTGAAAGGCTCTCCCCCATCTGAAAGTGTAGGCAACGGTATTGTATGTACCATTGATTCTTCAGTTTAAGTATATCCTACCAATACTAGAGCTAAAAGATACGTATGTCGCGAAAGGATTTTGTATCTGATCAGAGTTTACAATTGGTATAAAAGAACAGCAGACTGTAGGTACCGAGAAAGTTTATGGGTCGACCATAGAATTTTGTAGCCATGGTGATATATCTAAACTGACACCATTTCAGTTACATTAAAAATCGTAAAACTCTATACTCGAATAATATCTTGAAGACTCCCCTTCTGAAGGGAGCTACCATGTGATCATGAAATGAGAAATACTCTTAGAAACCAAAATCTGTTGTCCTTTACACAGATCGAAGTACCACTCACCGTAACAGCACCGCCTTAATCCTCCTCCTGCAGCCGTCTCTGCAGCAACTCCACGAAAAAGGCGTCCAGTGTGAACTGACGCTCCTGTTGGAAAAGATCTTATTACTTTCATGTTATCTAACACGTGAAGTGATTCACAATTTGTGCTAGTTCCTGTCATATACAAGTGTAACGAATTGTAACATTTACCACAAATTCGCACGGTTCAGGTATCGAAATTAAGAATATAGTAATTCAATTTAGTATCCAACTAACACAAAATTCGTTTCACATCTCAGATACTATTAATACTAACAAGTAACTAATATCCCATTATCTTTAACATTTTCTGTGTACGACTGGTTAATGATGTGCTTCTTAGGTTATGCCGTGTTGTTGTTCCTGCTTTATGGTCAACATTTCAACAAGTGACCGAGCCATTTTCTTCAGATCGTGAGACGTTTCCTGACTGATATGAGTCAAGCAGAGAGTACATTACCGCAAAGTTCGTAGCACATGAAGATGATGGCTGGGACGTCCGTTGAAGTATTGTGCACAAAATGAACACAACAATTCGGCCTAACACCCGGAAGCAGACCAGTAACTAGTACCATCTTCGAGAGTAAGTTATCATGTAATGAGAAAACGAAAAATTCACTTTGAAACCAAATGCTACTATTCCTGATACCGTTCGCATTTATACTAACCGGAGCAGG
The DNA here is from genome assembly GCF_023864345.2 of Schistocerca serialis cubense. Classification (NCBI taxonomy): domain Eukaryota; kingdom Metazoa; phylum Arthropoda; class Insecta; order Orthoptera; family Acrididae; genus Schistocerca; species Schistocerca serialis. Next base: position 91,440,637 of record NC_064645.1, read on the forward strand.
ACGGACTTCTTTCTCTTCCTGCAGCCGCTTCTGCAGAATCTCCTCAAAAAAGGCGTCCAAAGTGAACTGACGCTCCTGCTGGAAAAGAACTTATTAGTTTTATGTCACCCAACATGTGCAGTAATCCAAAATTAGTACTAGTTTCTATCATATAAAAGTGTTACGAAGTGTTACATTTGTCATAAATTGAGCAGTGTACAAGTATCGGTATTTAATATCTAGTAACTCAATTTAATATCCAAGAAACACCAGTCGTGTGATGTCTCAGCAACAATTAATACTAACAAGTATCTAATATCCCATTATCTTTAACATTTTTCTGGTCGCGACTGGTTAATGATGTGCTTCTGAGGTTATGCCGTGTTGTTGTTCCTGCTTTACGGTCAACATTTCAGTAACTGACCGACCCATCTTCCTCACGTCGTGTGACGTTCCCTGACTGGTTTGAGTCCAAGCAGCGAGAACACATTAGTGCAAAGTTCGCAGCACATGAAGTTGATCGCTGGGACGTCCGTCGAAGTAATGTGCACAAAATAAACACAACAATTCGGCCTAATACCCGGAAGCAGACCAGTTTCTAGTATCATATTCGAGAGTAAGTTTTCATGTAGTGATAAAACGAGAAATTCACTTTGAAATCAAATGCTACTATTCCTACTACTTTGTAATTTACACTCACCGAAACAGAAAGGACTTCTTTCTCTTCCTGCAGCCGCTTCTGCAGTATCTCCTCAAAAAACGAGTCCAGGGTGAACTGACGCTCCTGTAAGGAAAAGAACTTATTAGTTTGATTAGTCGTAGAGCTTGCTTGGTAATTCAGAGATAGCGCTAGCTCTTTACATGTACATGTGTTACAAATTCTGCAATGTCGTCTTCTACCAGTCGATCGCGTTGGCAGCATATTTAGTGCGCCTCTGCCCCAGATTATTTTTCACCATAATTCTTTACAACTGGAGAGGGATGTTACCTTTCTCAAGTCTCTCACATAGTTATTTGCTCAGTGTTAACAAATACCACACCCAATTTCCCGGAATGATAAATGGTTAGAATCAACTGTCCATGTCTGAGGTCAGTGTTAAGTTTAATGGGCTTCAATACAATTGTCAGAATTTGTAATATTAGTAATTTTCGCCTCACAAACATTAATATACGCTCAATAGTAAACGCCTGATGGCCTAAAGTTATCGAACAGTTGTAAAGTAAAAGAAATGAATCATCGCATAGCAGCGACAGAATCTATTATTCTTTATCTTTACCGTTCTTGCGCGGTGCCAGTAAATCTCTATGTACATGTATCGATTAATGGTGTAAAAAAGAATTCTGTTGTTTCAAGACAAATGAGGCTGTTGGCGCCTCACCTTTTACTGTTTGTGTTCCATGAGAGGCGGACGCAGACTTGCTGCGTTCCACAACTGTATATTATATTTGATGTGAAAATATTGAGTGAATATGCTAATTGTTATTTTTTTCCAATCACAAAAGATGTAGTTTCTTGTAACTGATATCGAACAGACAGCATCCAGAGGACATTTTGACTGTTATGTATAAAGTATTTAACCACAATGGTCATCTATTGTAATTTAATATGAAAAGGTACGTAGCATTAAAAAAAACGTGTGTTAAAGATAAGTGTGCTTATTTTCGTAAATTAACCTTGATGAGTCCATCTCCTTATTTACTTAACTGTTAATTATTTTGTGTTACTTCATCATCAGAAATTACGATCACGCTGATGGGCCGAACGCAGCATGAGGCAGAAGGAACATTATCGTTTTCCTATTATTTCTGAACCAACTTTTTTTAATTGTGTAGTGTTGCATTTCTTTTAAAGTCTATAAATCTTCTGGTCCCTTAGTGTTGATCCGGGTATGACTACATCGCGACTATAAAAATGCACAGAAATGATAATGTTTCTTCCGAGCGATCTCAAATATATATATCAATATGCTGCTCTTATTCAGGTATTTAATGGTCAACGTATGTTATTATAATAGCGTAATAAATCCCTGATTCTGTTGCCAAGTGGCCCACCAAAATATTCACTTTTTCGACATTAAAAAAAAAGTAACAATTCTTTTTATTTTTGTCCCCCAAGAGCAACGCTACACTTGGCGCCCGAACAGGGACTTGATCAAAAAATCATTTCATGTATGTGTTTAAAAAAATTTTCTTTGCTTGTTCTAATAACTGTTTCATTTTTTCATGTGGATGCAATTCAACCGAGAAAGAGAAGTGGGAAAACCTTTTAGTTAATTCAGAAGAACGATTGATGAAATTACCAAAAAACGCGAGTATTCATCCGTATCACCATCAAGACAGCCATAGTAAGTCAAATTTTTATACGCAGTAGCCAAGCTTTCGTAGTGACGTAGCATCTTTCGAGTTGATCAGAACATAAACCTGTCTTTCCTTGCCTTGAAACAGCTTTATTTCAATTTGTCCATAGTCCATTCCTATGTAGTTAAGTTCAGTGAAAGTGTAACATTGTTGTCAGTGCATAAAAAAAAATTACGATATGGCGGATAACTACGCTCAAAACTGGTAAAACGTGTGATATTTCATTTGTTTGTAATTAGTAGGAACCATCTTGTCTTCTTGGCGTAAATGAACGTCAGTTGTTACCCAGAGTTAAAATTTTATCTTAGGTCCCAGTAAGCCATAGCACTACGTCACAGACAAACGACTGACGGCAGTGACAAACAATATCTGTAGCATTTTGACGTTTGACAAATAATTCATGAACATGGCTGACGGTAAACAGCGGACACAAACAAAACCAGACGACAGCGGTGATGCGAATGGACCTCACTATCCATTACGATCACGCGCGATAGGTACACGAGCGGAGGCAGAAGCAGCCTCGACCGAAGTTTTAGAAGCTGGTCCTAGTGTGCAAACTATTCCCGCTTTTGAAAAAAAATGACTTGGCTGCAATGATCGAAGCAATAATGGAACGCAAGTTCGAAAGTCAAAGACAGAGAGAGGCGCAAAGACAGGAACGTGAAAAGCAGGAAAAATTAGATGAAAAGGCCCGCGAAGAAAAAGAGAAGGCCGAAAGACGGCATAATAAAAATCAGGTCCTTACAAATCTGTGCAACTCAGTAAAAGAAGACATAAATTCAGTAAAAACAGAAATAAATTCGGTAAAAACAGACATAAATTCAGTAAAAACAGATCTGCAAACGGAGATAAATGACCTAAATACACGGTTAAATTCGGTAAAGGCCGAACTAAAGGCAGACATAACAGCTGATTTAAATACCCTGTTGGGTAATGTCCAAAGCCAAATCAGCAGTCAGATCACGATCATGAGGCTAGAAATTGACACACAAGTAGAGTCAAAAATAGAGGATATTTCAAAACGGTTAGATGAAAAAATCGAAGCAGCCAAGGGGGAGATAAATTCAAAAGTGATAGAATATCAAAAACAAGCTGCGACCTTAAAAGAAGATTATACTGCAATCTCTGATGAGGTCAAAGGAGTTAAAACCGCAGTAGACACGATCGAGAATGTTGTTGATGATCTTTCGAAACAGATTGAGACTCTTAATGTAGAGGACCAAATAAAGAATACTGTTAAGGCACATGCTGAAGCATTGTCTGATCACTACCAACAGTGGATTAAAAACAAAGACGGATTCATAGAAAACAAGTTCAAGAACGAACTCAGGGAAACTGTCAAAAACATGACCTTTGAAATATTGGCAGCCCCTGGAAAAACAGGAGACACGGTGATGTCAGAATTAGGCCAGATAAGACGAACGTTAGCTCAAGATTTACCTGAATGGCGTCAACAGATAGTTGATGAAGTTCGTACACTAAAATGTCAAGTTGAAAATTCCCCACCTCCCGTGTCAGGAAACTGGAATAATTCACCACGAAGTAATGAACAACAGCAGGTACATTACCGTTCACCATTTGTTAACGCTCAAACTCATAGTTCTATAGAAGCACAAGTTAACCAGACTACCAGCCCATCCACTTTTGTCAGTTTGATGCAGGAGGAAAGCGTGATCAGACATCGTATTTTTCCGACCTTTCACCCACAGAAAAGAGAAATTCATCCTATAGTGTTCCTCCGAAATTTTTCAGGAATTTTCCCGAGTAGCTGGAGTGACCGCCAGCGAATTCAATTTGTTAGTGGATTTATCGTAGGCGATGCTGCCTTATGGGGAACCGAAATGGTCGACTCTTGTAAAAGTTACAAAGAGTTTGAACAGATGTTTTTAGCTAAATTCTGGAGTTCTGGTGTGCAGCAGCGCCTGAGAAAAGAGGTTTACAACGCCGAAGTGTTTAACAGTAAGCGCGGTAGTTTGAGAAGATATTTTGAAAAGTATTTAGCGAAAATCAAGTTCTGGGATTCGCCGATCACCGCCAAAGACGTTATTATGATTCTAAAAACTAAGCTACCGATTGCGATCAGAGAAAAGTTAGTAAACGTGTCTGAGGACGATACGGACACTTTCCTATCTGTGTTAGACTCGTTAGATCTGATTTACGAGGACGCTAGAGTTGATGTTGGCAACGCCCACTTCAGTGCAGGCGGCCAGCACAATACAGAATACGTAGGCAACAATGGTGGCCGAGCGAAAGCGCGTCACAGCGACAGCCAGTACCAACCCCACAACGGTTTCAAAAATAAACGCACTACGTACTCCAACAGCAAATACAAAAATAAGTACAATAACGGCCAGAGATACAATCCAATATATAATTCGTCACCACCTCAGTACGAAAATACACATTATAGCACACAGCCCCAGCAATATGGAAACACGCAACCGATCAACGGTAATTATCAAAACGATCAGTCTTACGATTCAAATCGTCAGTGGAAAAGAAATAAATGGCATAATCAAGGTGGAGACCAATGTACACCTTTCAGTAACGGTTACAATCAACACAAGCCACAGCAAAATACCTTTCAGCCACAAAATATACACTTCACGCAACAAGCGAACGGACCTTCGGGAACTCTGAAGCCTAAACGCCCGCATAATACGCAAATTTATTATGCGCAAGCGAATACGCCAGCACAACAAGATCCGTTTCCAACCGAGTTCGTACCACAAAACCAACACCAGTTCCAGACGGAAGAAACATTAAGAAATATAAATCAGCAGGAAAGTAAGCGTCGAGCGGAAAATTAAAAGCAGCACCTTTGAGCCTCCTAGAGGATGCTGCAGGTTTGAATGGGGGCACCCTGTCCCTTAGTCCACACGAAATTAAAGCAATTAGGTATGACAAAGAGACAAACTTACGGGATGATCTAGTAGCAGACACTGAGACGAAAGACAATGATGACGTATGGGACGAACAAGTTCAAGCTTCCATAAGGGTATCAATTGCCAACATACCTGTAACAGCTATTGTAGATACAGGAGCTAATATAAATGTCTTATCTTTATGTTTATTTAAGCAAATATCCTCTGTATGCAAAGTTTTATCACTTCCAATTCAAGGTTGCACCATATCGGGAGCAATTGGTCCACTAACACAACGTGTAAATCTTCAGACTCAGCTTCAAATCCAGATAGAGTCTATTTCAGTAACGTGCATTTTTCTTATTGTTAAAAACCTATCAGTGCCATGTATCCTGAGTATGGAATTCTTGAGGCAGACGAAAGCTAAAATTGACATCGAGTGTGGAATCTGTACTCTAGTAGCGAGCCAGCAACAAGTAAATGTAAATTTGTTAAGAAGTAAGGTGAAGACAAACTTTGGAGTGCTTCAAACAGCAGTACGGTCATGGACTAAAAGACAACAGTACAGTCAGACAGAAGACATGACAGATCTTGAAAGTGTTAATGACGATGAGTATAAAGACCTAATTCCCGGTCAGAATGAATTATACGATAAAGCTAGTGAGTCCATTGAATTATCCAAACAACAGAAGAATGAGCTTTACAATTTGTTAACAGATTACGTTCAAGTATTTTCTAAGAAACCTGGACTAATAAAAGGCTTTGAATATCGAATGGATGTCCTGCCCCATTCAACCTACTGTAGAACAAGCTATTCCATTCCATATGCGAGACGCGGAGCTGTCAAGTGCGAGATCAAGAAAATGTTACGCTGGAATGTGATAGAAGTATCTCATTCACCTTATTCGAGTCCTTTATTGTCTGTGCTAAAATCAGATGGTAGCGTAAGGCTAGTCCTAGATGCAAGATTAATCAATAAAATTATAGTACCCATAAGAACGAGACCAGAGGCTCTTGAAGAGCATCTGCAGAAGTTTCATGGAGTTAAGTATTTGAGTACCCTTGATTTGAAAAGCAGTTACTGGCAAGTAAAACTTGCGCAGGAGTCTAGGAAGTACACTGCGTTTATATTTGCAGGTAGATCTTACCATTTCAAAGTTATACCGTTTGGACTAAATGTGAGTTCCGGAATTTTTATTTCTGCCCTTGACTATGTACTAGGTCCTGAACTTTTAGATGAGGTAACAGTCTATGTGGATGACGTTCTTGTAGCATCGAAAAATTGGGAAGATCATGTGGCCCTTCTGCAAAAGATATTTCAACGATTCAGAGAGTATGGTGTTACAGCAAATCTTAAGAAATCCAAGTTTGGAAAAAGTGAAATTAAATTTTTAGGGCACATCATCACCCCTGAAGGAATTAAACCCGACCCGGAAAAATTATCTGCTATAAAAAACTTTCCAACCCCTGTTACAAAAAGGCAACTGAGAGGATTTATCGGTCTTACGTCATTTTTCAGACGTTTTGTTCCCAATCAGGTATTGAACAATCCCGCTCTTCACAACCTTTTAAAAAAGAATTCACATTGGAATTGGACGCCGGAATGCCAAGACGGATTTAAGAAAATTAAAGACAGTCTGGTTAACAGTAACATTCTCCATCATCCTCAGATGGATAAGGAATTTTGTATTACTGCAGACGCTTCCTTTGTGGGTATCGGCGCTTGTCTTTTCCAGATTCAATTAGTAAATGGACACGAGCAAATCCAAGTGATTAGCTTTGCGAGTCGAGTGTTATCAGAGTGTGAGAAGTCTTATTCGGTTACGGAGTTGGAGGCACTTGCCGTAATATGGGCTTTTAGGCGATTTAACTATTATATCTATGGAAGAAAAATTAAAGTCTATTCAGACCATCAAGCCTTATCATTCCTCCTTACATGCAAGTTGCAACACCCTCGTCTTACTCGATGGTGCTTATTCCTGCAGGAATATGACTTTGACATTGTATACATAAAAGGTAAAGATAATGTTATAGCAGACGCACTTTCTCGCTCACCTGAGGGCTTACTAGAAACCAGCGAACTGGTGGAACAAATGTCTAATTATAAAGTCTTGTTAATGAAAGATCCAATTCACAGAAAGTATTTTCTTCAGTTATGTAGGCAGATTCAGATTCTTCAAAATACAGATCCAAAATGGAAAAAGGTTATACAAATTCTTCACGAAAATCCAGCCCACAAGTTGTCCAAGTTTTATAAAGTTCATAACCAAGTGCTATTTCATAAGACGTCTGAGTCATCTGAGAGGTGGTGTGTTTGCATCCCTCGAAATTTCATTGAACATCTTCTGTGGTACACTCACATTTCATGGGGTCACTACGGACCAGAAAAATGTAAAAGGAAAATCTCGACTTACTGTTATGTTCCGAATCTACACCAGAGAATTCATAAATTATTGAGAAACTGTGTCATCTGTCAAAAGGCAAAATCCTTAAACATTTCCACTTCAATTCCACTAAATCCAATAGTTGCTGAAAGGCCAAACCAGCTTCTTAGTATTGATTTAGCAGGTCCACTACCCACCGGTAGGGGAGGCGCTAAATACTTAGTAGCAATCCTGGACAATTTTTCTAAGCACATAAGACTGTACGCAGTAAAATCTTCTTGTGCAAATCCAATAATTCGTCGCATTGAAAATGATTATTTCCCACGATTCGGGGTTCCAGAATCAATTTTGTCTGATAATGCTTCAAATTTCACATCACGCCCGTGGCGTGCATTTCTTGCTCGCCATAGAATCAAACAAATTTTGATATCCCTGTTTCGACCGCAATCGAATCCGACAGAAAGAATCTTCAAAGAATTTAACAGATTTATAAGGACGTACATTCCGAATAAGCAATCTAAGTGGGTAGACTTCGTAACACCATTCGAACAGATTGTAAACCACCTTCCTCATCTGTCGACCGGATTCACGCCACATGAGTTAATGTCAAGATCAAAAGAGAGGAATGAATGGATAGACCCCCTTCCAAAGTTACAAGACAACGAATTGGACCTAGACGCAAAAATCAGGCAAGCTCTCATATCATTGACAACGTATGCTAACCTCCGAAAAAAGGCATTTGATAAGAAGGTAAACAGAGTTATAGATTTCAAAGAAGGAGAAAAGGTATTAGTCAGGACTCACTTTAAACCATCCCTGTTGTTAAAGAAGAATCGTAAGTGGCAACACATTTATGAAGGTCCCTTTGTGATAATGAGGAAACCACACATTGGTAGCTATTTGTTATCTGACCCTGCCACGAATAAAATCAAAGGATTGTTCCACCATCAAGATTTAAGAAAATTTTATAACGCCAGGAATTAAGTTAATTTAAGCTGTAAGAAAATTCTAAGGTATTGGAGATCAGGATTAACCAATGAGTAACAAGAACGGAACTGAACTGACTACGGACGTTAACCGGTGCTGAAAGGAAACCTTGTGTATTAAAACAACGCGTCTGGAAAATAAAATACAGAATAAGTTGCAGACAAGTATTTACATGAATAATCTTTATGTAAACAGGAGGACATGTCCTAGAGGCGATTTTCAATTTTAGTTATAAGTTAGTATGTAAGGAAAATGATGTACTCGAGAGGTATTAATTAGCCCCGAGGTACTAAAATGAGGAAAGAGGAAGGAGCGAATAATGCACTTCTCTCGCTAAATAGTAATTTGAGAATGAGCAGGAAGGAGCGAATAATGCACTTCTCTCACTAAATAGTAATATGAAAATGATGATTATATGTGCTTAGTATTAGTAAGTGAAATTTAATCGAGGACAAATTAATGACCTGTTTTAAAAGGAAATACTTAAACGTCCAGACAAAATAGGAAAGTTGTAAGAAAAGATTCGATTCCATGAGGTTATTCCCTATTTTCAAATGTGACGTAAATAAGGCACCACCTGTTAGCGTAAAACAGTCGGTAGATTTAACTTGTAAATTCCAGCACAGTGCTGTGCCAGCGATAAAATAACATCTCTTTGAAGTGAACAGATACCTAGGATTAAGCATGAACAGATTGATGACGCAGTGCAATTGTTCTAAAAAGGCCTGACGTTAACCTTAAGTAAAAGCGTGATGGAATAAAAAGGAAGTTTATTATATAACGCAAAGTAAGATGAGTCCAGACTATAAACAAGCTGAGTAAAAGAACATATGAGTAACATGGTTTATTATGCCAACTTCACGGTACTATTGAGCATTAGCGATACTGCAAATTCACAAGCTAGCAGCACATATAATAAGGATCTCGCCCAAGCTTCACAGGTAGCGACAGCAGCAAAAAAAAAACAACACTCTAGTGAGAGGCTTATATATATATACAAATGATAATTAATACCCAAATGCGTAATGCATAAACTTGACTTAGTCTAAGAAATGAGCAAAGAGTAGTAAGCAAGCTGCAGCAAGATACATATTATATATACATGCTTGAAGTGATAGATTTTATTTTAAGTGTGCACTGCAATATTTATTGTTTTCTCTGTGATTATGTGATTATTGAATCCCTTTCCTAAGTGCAAATCCCTTAAGATCCTTGATCCTATCCACTCCTCAGGATCAACTTGTAAAGATGCACGTGTGCTTAGGAAGTGAGGCACTACATATAAAAATGAGTAGGTTCGCGACGCGCATATTGCTTTTGTAATGCGCAAGGTAAATTAAATTTTCGACCTGGTTGAGGAGTAATTTAGATTCTGTCGACGATCCGCGAGTAGACCCGCTTTTCCCACCTTTTTTTTTCGACTGTTTGTATTTCTACACGAAACTCAGAGGCGGAATTGCTATTTTCAAATCTGTCCTCGAACTTTCTTTAAAGACAAGCACATACGAGAAAAACTTTTGACACTAAACAAGACGAGCACTAAAAAAAAAAAGTATTGGTCCTACAAAATGAATAAGCAAGCGTGATAAAGATTACTATGAATGAAATTAATTTGTAAAGGAGATTGGAATGGATTTGGTCAAAGAAAAAGTACTTATAATATTATTAGCCTACCTGAAAGTGTAGGCATAAATAAAAAAAAAAGCCTAATTAAGAAACAATTGTTTTGATTCAAAGTGGTCAATTAGATTATTTGTCGATTTAAATGAACTCTTGTAAATATTAGTATGTAAATCAACTTGTAAACACCGTGTGATGTTATGACGCGAGAATTTCTGTTAATACACCGTTCACGCAGACGCTCACCACAGTGCAAGTGAAGTTTTAAAGTTCGACGATTTTCAGTGGCAGTATTCTACTGCACCATATGTGTGAACAATTTCGTTGATGTGTGCAGTGTGTAATAATCAGTGTCATTCCACACATGCAGTTGCAGCGGTAGCTACCACTTACCTGTGAATCCGTAACTGGATAGTGGACAGGAAGTGATGTGAGGCAGTTTCGGTGGCAGAAGCTCCCTCCAGCAATCTAAAAAGCACAAAGCCACGATCCGCCGAACAAAAGCGACGCACGGCACCTCAAGCGCGAAATCAACGCTCTGCAAGAAAGCTCCGGTCACGTGCGCGCGCACAGACTGAATTTCAAGATTGCTCGCAACAGTGGAGGCGGACAGCCACCATGTGACGAAATAATGTAAACGTTCAACCGCCAACGCAGTTGCTGTGCGCTACATTCTGTAGCAAAAACATTCACATCCAGTACTGAAAACAATTTTGTATGTATCATAAACCTTCCCAGAGACTCTAAGATAGAGAAGTTAACGTAATTATTATAATGACTGATTGTACACAGAGACAAGTCACAAGGTCACCTCTGAACACTGTTCAAATGTAAACTTTAATGAGAGGTCACGATACGAATGAAAATAAGCACACGAAAATACGTCAGAGGATCCGATCCTTCCTATATCCCATCCCACATGTATATAAAATTAGTTTTGTAAGCTATTCTAATATAAGATATTTTATCTGTTTCATATGTGAAATAATTCGGAGAGCCACACTCGAGCCCTGAAAGTGAAAGATATGGACTTCCTTTTCGAAGCCATCACCAGTGGCCGCTCTACAATCCAAGTCTATCATAAATAGTGTATGTGCGACGAAAATAAATGTATAATTAAATGCGACGACGGAC